>NC_081180.1:34982418-35121863 GCF_029867415.1 Vicia villosa | reverse complement strand
TGCCCTACTCTTGTGAATTTGCCAACGCGTGTGACTTACGTGCCCTTCTTTAGAGGTCCGTTTCTGATGTCATTGTTAGCATCGGTGTACATGGGCCGGTTTGGATTGGGTTTGGCCAAACCCAATGCCCAACCCATATTAGACACTCCGGTTTGGGTGATGTAAATTAACCACCCGTTACATCAATGGGTCGGTTTGGGCAAACCCACTATTTTTCGGGTTGGGTTGGGTTGGATAGTGGGTTGTCCAAATAATTTTTTTTGTTTATTAACATTAAATAACTAAATGATGAGTTATCATATTTTGTTCATAAAAATTACTCAAAATTTGTATCTTCTTAAAAAAAGTTAGATAATTTATTTTCACTATCTTTTAGCATTATATAATAATAAATAATAATATCAACTAATAAAAATTATTATAAAATACTAGCAACTTATTCAAGTTGCATGAGATAAAATTGTATTAGCATTAAAATAACCAAAAAATGAAACATTCAAAATTAGTTAATGTCATGGTTCATTAAAATAGTAAATGTTTAGAGACTAAAATTACTATTTCTAAGTTAATATTCATCAAAATTATTAAAATTATAATAATAAATATTTGATTAGTGGGTCAATGGGTCTTCTGGGTTTGGGTTGGGTTTTGCCCGAAACCCAATTTTTTAAATGGGTTTTTTAGTTTTGAAACCCATATCCACCCAATTATCCGACCCAACCCACTTTTGTGGATTTTTTTGGGTGGGTTTGACCGGGTTTTGTGGGTTGACCCAACCCATGTACACCCCTAATTGTTAGATTAATTATTTCATTAATCAAATATGGATTGAAATAATTAATTATTAATTAATTAATTATGTTATGGTCAATACTATTAAACACTAATTATTGATGAATTGTTGGATTGCGTTTTGTATCTGAATGGACCGTGATGGATTGGACCATTCAGTTAAGCCCAATGAGTGGCACATGCCCTCAACCGTTTAGTTATTTAAGCGTTACCTCATTAAACGATTCAGACATTCTAGAAAACCTAAACGGCAATGAGGGCAGTAATTCTCTCATATTCAATCTCTTTGACACAATCCTCTTCAATCCTATAAGGTGCACTCTTCTTATCATTGTTGATTATTCTTTAATATAATAATATGCTATAATTTATATCTATTCCATTCAATTAAATCCATCAGTCGTTTGTTGCAATATGCTCATATTCGTCTTTTAGTCTTATAAGAACCCTTTATAATTTGCGGGACTTGCATTTAAAGGGTGTTTAAGTTGTTTCCTTGCCTCACGTGTGTCGGTTCATAGTTGTTTCGGTTTGTCCACATATAAACTATAGGTTGTTCAATATTTTTGCAATTCACACTTATTTATTTGGTGTTAGGATTTTTTTTTCTTTGTTAAAACATCATGTTTTCACATGAATCTCAAAAAAAAAAATTTTAAGGGTGATCCTACGAAAAAAGTCTTCAAATTGTTTGCGTTTCAATGAAAAAATACTCTCAACCAATCAAACACTATGATTCATTATCATGTCATATTTTTATTTTATTTTATTTTAAATCAAATTAAATTTTTAATATAATTTACATTAAAAGTACCGGCACCCATTTTAAGTTCATGAGTAACAAAGAATTTACCAAAATTTTAATGGCAATAAAAACGATTTGAATTGTTATTCTTTAATTGAGTTATAGTTTTTAAGTCAAAGTCTCTTAAACCATCTTACTAACAACACTCAAATATTAATGCCCGCGTTGAAAGATGATTGTGAATTAGCTTATTGGCAACTTGTATAGTTGTTAGTAATTTTATTGGGTCAGAGATGAATACACATTTTCATATGTATAGGACATGTACTGAGGTTTGGTGGAAGGGTAAAAACCGTTATGTTAATGATGTTTAAAGAATGTAAGAGTGTGTCTACAATTTGAGTACTTTTTCACTACAAGAAAAACACTCCATAGTCACGTGAAGTTGTGACGTGATTATCACATGGGTAAAAAAAGTCAGTTGCGACGTGATAATCACGTCACTAACATTTTTAATATTAAAATAATATGCATAACGTAAACATTATGGATGGGGAAGGAGGGTCATGTCAATTAAATTTGACACCAGAACAACGAGAAACAGTAAGACAATTGATGTTAAATGAGGAAAGACGCGAGGCGGCGCAACGTGAGGCGGCTTTTAAGGCCGAAATGGAGGCGACATTGAAGACCCAAATGGAGGCAATGCAAGGTGAGCATCAGCGGGAAATGGAGGTCATGGCGAAGAGGCAATCTGATATGAAAGCGCAAATGCGACAATTTATGCAATCGTTTGGTGGAAATCAAAACGTGGGTGGTCATGCGCCATATCAGAAGAACAAAAATGATGATGACATTAGTAACTTTTTTGGCCCAGACTGATCGTTGATTTAATTTTATTTTATTTTAACTTCGAATTTGTGTAAAATATTAATTAATTTATAATACATTATATTTAGCAATATTAGATTTATAATTTTAGTTTATTAATTTTATTATATTTTAGTTTATTAATTTTATATTTTAGTATATTTAGTTTGTTAATTTAATATATATATATATATATATATATATATATAATTTATTAATTGGTTTCAGAATTAAAAAAAAAAATTAGTGACATGATTTCCATGTCACTAATTTGTGACATGTAAATCACGTCACAACATTCAATTAATTCTTTGATTTTCATGTCTCTAATTAGTGACATGGAAATCACGTTGCAAATAAAGCTGCTTTTTTGACCCATTATCTGCTACGTCTGCTCTGATTGCAATGTTGTGTATATATGTGCAACTTTTGTGACATGATTTTCACTTCACTAATTAGTGACATGAAAATCACGTGATAACTTAATTTCCACCTGCTCTCCTGTGACATAATTTATCACGTTACAAAAATCAATTTGTGACGTGAAACCACGTCACTAATAAGCGTTTTTTTGTAGTGTTTAGATGACTAAAAACTCTTATCTTAATGTTTAGCTTGTGCTCTGCCTATTATTGATGGCTTCAAAGTTATTCTAGTTAGTGGAGTTATTAAGAAAGTATTGGAACAAGGCGTTAGGACGGCCACTCAATCAATTATCCATACAAAAATATAAGCAATGAAATTCTATTCTTCAGATGAAAAGATGTCCAACACAATGTCTGACACAATATGTATGGCAAGATAATTACGTAGCAGACATAATTTAGACAAAAAGAAATAATACAGGAATTGGTAACTCAGTTCAGTGCAAAATCACATACGTCCGGAGGGCATTAAACCAATGAAAGAAAATCAACTTTTAATAGTCAAAAGTACAAATTAGTCTTAGTTTAACCCTCGTGGTTTAATGCCTCTCTTTCCTAATACTGCCCATGAATTTCTATTTTGAACTCCCTATAGAAAGAACTCCACTCTTAATAGTCAGAAGTATAATTGGTCTCATCTGAACTCACTTCGTCCGGTACCACTTTTCTAATACTACCCATGAAGATCCGATCAGGGCTCCCCCTGAATCTGAGACACCTCTCATTTTCACTTGAGCTTACTCCCAAGATTTTATTCATTTACAAAGATAAAATCTAATACAACTCAAAACTCTATTTGCCTAATGGGGATTTAAAGCACATGAATAGAAAGTACAAAATACAACAAAAAACAGAGACTCAACACACAAAAAATTCCCCTAATGAGTAGATATTTTCTATTGAGGTTTAAGTCTTCATAAAGGATATTTCCTCCTTATGTAGTAGCACAAATTTCAGCTCCAAAGTCTTGTTGATTCTTCATCTTGAATACGATTGATCTTCTAAAAAGCATAAGAGATCAATCTTTAATAATGTTGATTTCTAATCTTGATTGACCAGTTACAAAATTAATTTGAATCTCTAAATCAATCTTATTGCATTTGATTCAGATCATATCTCCCAAAAACTCACATAATCAATCAAATCTTTATTATAAAGATTGAGATCCTCGATTGATACAAATCTTGAACAAATAAGCACTCCAAATGTAATCTTGCAAAAATTATATATTTTACAAGTTCAAACTCATTCTAACACAGTTATATCTCTAATATAACAGAAAAAGAAGAAAATCTTAAAAGGACAAGATATACTTCAATTTATCTTGCTCTCCAAGTAACCAGTCTGAGACAGATACCGCACAGATCGTAGAATATTTGGCTAGACATCTGTTCACGTAACAAAATTATGAATCTTGAATAAATAAATAAAATAAAATATTAACTTGATATAAATCACAATCCCAACTTCTCAAGTAAAGGATTTAAAATAAATCTCTTACAAAAAAATGAACTGCACATTAAATCATCTTTAATAGAGATTGGAGATTTTTTCATTAAGTACAAATTCAAATCTGCTAATTAAAAACAAATTATCTTCCATATCAATTTCAAAAAAATCTTGAATATGATAAATCTAAACCAAATCTTCCTTCAAAAACATATTCAAATAAATCTTCTCTTCAATGCAAATCCAATCAAATCAAATCTTTTTATTTAAACCAAATTCAAATCTTTTTAATTAAATCATATCCAATTAAATCTTCTTTAAACTTTATAGATTATGATTTAATAAAATATTTTTCTAAACTGATTTGGATTAACAAACCTTCTTCCAAAAGTAAACTTCTCAGCATACTTGAATTAATACCAGTTTTTTAACCAAATGCCAAAGCAATCAATTAATGAAAAATGAGCAGTTTGTGCACCAAGATGTCACACAACATGTTTCATACATATTTCTCAGCAAGTTTCTTACATCCAAGTATTTCTGTCAAGCAACTTTAGCGGAAACTTGGAGTTGAACAAACTTGAACATTGAACAAACCTGAACAAGCTCTTGTAATAACCTCTAGAACCAAACATAGAACCAAATGAGCCAAGATGTACTCCACAAATTTTGTATATCTTGATTTCCACTTTGTCTATAAAAATAAGCCAATTCAAATGTAATAACAAGAAAAAAATAATCTCAATAATAAAATTTAATAAATAAAATAAAGTAAAAAAAATAATTATACTCTTAGGTTCCCTCCTAAGAAGCAATTGTTTAATGTCACGAGCTTAACGCCTCACCTTCATGTTAAGGGAGATAAAAAATAAGGAATTATATATATATATATATATATATATATATATATATATATATATATATATATGAATGTTGGAATTCGACTGGAAGATCCCTTCCCCTTGTAAAGGGTGATATGAATGTTAGAGTTCACTTAGAAGATCCTTGCCGCCTTCAAAAGGGCGATATGAATATAGGAGTTTCACTGGAAGATCCTTGCCACCATGAGAAGGGTAATAAGAATGTTGTACTTTCACTAAAATATCATTGTCTCCTTAAAAAGGGAAATATGAATATTGGACCTTCATCAGAAAATCCTTGTCGCCTCGAAAAGGACAATATGAATGTTGGAGTTCCACTAGAAGATGCTTGCCACCTTGAGAAGGGAAATTTAAATGTTGGACTTCAACTACAAGATCATTGCCGCCTTGAAAAGAGCAATATGAATGTTTAAATTCTACTTGAAGATCATTTCCACTTCAAAAAGGGTAATATGAATGATGGACTTCCACTGGAAGATTCTTGCCACTTTAAGGCTATGTTTGGGAGTTTGGAGGGGAAGGGAGGGGAGGGCTTTGAAAAAATAGAAGGATTGGGTGAAAAGAATTGAATGATTTTGGTTGGGAGGGTTTTAGAGGGTTTGGTTTTATTCATAACCTCAATAACCCCCTAATTTGGGGGAAATCAAAATTTGTATTGTAGGAGGGCTTTGGAGAGTTTTAGAGGGCTTACATAAAATTTTAAAATATCTTTTATGTTGTTATAGTATTAGGAAAATTAAAAATTTAGTAATAATAAACACTCTTTTATCATTCTATACAAAATTATTTTTTTAAAAAAAGTCAAATATTTTTTCTATATTTTTTAAAAATTCGTTTTCGAAAGTCTTCCCCTCCCCTCCAAATTCCCAAACATTGCCTAAGAGAATCAATATGAAGGTTGAACTTCCACTGGAAGATCTTTTCCACGTTGAAAAGAACAACATGAATATTATACTTCCACTAGAAGATCCTTGTTCTCTTAGAGGAGGGTAGCATGAAAGTTATCCCCGTAATAGAACTTGAGTCTTGCCTAAGGGACTCAACTAAAAGTCTCGCCTGAGGGACTCAACTTTGTCCATGTTGAAGTATTCCATTTAAGAGCATATATGGGTATTCGCATAAAGGAAGAAGAGTTAAAACACTTGTCTGTTTACAAGACCTTGTGCTTAAAGTATTGTGTAATGATATGTCTTAAAAGCGGATCCACCAAGGGAGAGGCAAACAGAAGGGATCTGACTGAGTCCACAACGCCTCTTCGGTCGCCCATTTTCTAGTTTGAGCACATATTTGTTAGATATGTCACCCTGTCAATTGATAATGTCGTCTCCCTTTGGGTATAGTCGCTCGATATGGGGAAGTGGGGGAAATGACGTATCCCTATTCCTTAACAATAAAGAAATATTCATTTCACCATGTTCTAAAAAATAATTTAGGAGGGGTAATTGTCCACTCATACATCTTCTCACTAGCGATTGCTATTCCCAAATAAACTAGGATCTAGGCTAAAGACTGCTATAAATACCTTGATGAGAAAGGAATCTCATTCTCACACAGAAACCCATATATACAGTGCTTTCCACCCCCTACATGAGCTATCTCTCAACCCCACAAATACCTTAAAAGCTCAAATAATCCTTAATCACAAAGAGTTGTCACATATTATATTTAAGGCAAAATACCCTTTTTAGTCCTTTATCTCTACCTCGATGTCCATTTTGGTCCTTTAACTTTTAAAAAGACCAATGCAACCCCTTATATCTTTAAACAGTATCATTTAAGTTCTTTCCGTTTAATTCTCACTAACAACGTCTATGTCAGCACAGTGGCATCTGGCGTGATATATGTTTGTGTAACACCCCAATTCTACCCAAAGCATTTAGGCAAGAAAATATCAGAGTGTTAAAATTTCATGCAACACAATTAGGATGTTACACTAAGTAACCAAACAAACACCTAGAAAACAAACGGGCATCAGCGATGCCAAAAGCATACAACACCTGCCAATAAAACGATACATAACACACGGAAGATATGAGCATATATATATATATATATATATATATATATATATATATATATATATACGTATAGCTCTCACTCTCAAAGAGGAGTTTTCCAAAATAAAGTGTTTACAATACACAACAACACGTTATCACATATACATGTTCAAAAGAGTCATATACAAATAAATAACAATAGACTCTCGACTCCCCGGTGTTACGTATCAGAGCGACCGACAAGACCAACTGGAGAACTACCTCTTCCAAAACACTCCCAAAGCGGCTAATCTGCAGGATGCCACTCAAGCATCAAATCAGCAGAAGGGTGAGAATATAATTTATAATGAAGAAGCATGATAAATATAGTAATGCCAACAAGTATCATCAAGAATCATACAACAACGTAATCTACTCATTTAGCTACAATCGATATATAAGTAATGCGACACATGAATGATAACATAAATTATAAAGACAGATAATGATGAATGAGACTCGACTATGCATATGCATGTGGTGCCAAATCCGGAGTAAACTCCTCCTTGTCATTATGACAAATACACCTGCCGAGCATTATGCTGGGACTTTATTCCACTCAGGAAGCCCGCAAGCTATTGTCATCGAGCATGTAGCTCCCACTGATGACCTCTTGCCACTCAGGCTAATATACCGTTACCGAGCATTAAGCTCCTACTGGTAACCAATGCCCGCAGGCCACCTGTTAATAGCATTCCGCCATTAACGTATTGAAATGTTATGATGCAAATATATCACTCTATTACACGACAACAACATCATCAACAATATAACACGGTCACATACTCACGTTACATCGTTTATATTCTATCCAAAAGGATACATCACCAATTAATAACATCGTTATCAATTACATCACACCATAATTACCACACAGGCATTAATAAGCACACAACACACATTCACTGTCAAAACATACTGGCCACATCGGCATAAATGATCGCATAATTGCATCACATCAAATTAATATTGGCCATCGGCCCACAACTTCATCAATACATCATCAACAAGTTGTAATAACAACAATTCAACAATGATAATACATCATTCTCATAACTACAATTACTTGCCATAAGGCCACACATTATGTTAACAACAAACAACCAAACATCGCCACATATCAAGAATGGACATTCATTAATACATAACACATACGGACATGATTTCATGTTAATCCACACATCAACAACAATTGCAACCAAGCACTATGATTATTTACCAATCATATCGCGCATATAAATAATTATGTGTTTTCATCAACAACACCTCATAACCAATTAATCACAAGCTAACCAAGCATATACTATCATATAGAACATCCAACTAGCTTCCTAACGCTTCGAACGACGTATAAAACGGGGTTACGGATCAAAAGTTACAAGGTTTCAAAGTTTGGATAATTGAACATACTACACAGTTCATCACTTGATCCTAATAAAAATAATATGAGACTACATCTTTTGAATAATTTAATAAGATCATAGTATAGTTCATTGCGTTAGCTTTCCAACACTTCGAACGGCAACAAAATCGGAGTTACGGTCCAAGAGTTACGAAGTTTCAAAGTTTCGGAAAAACAGAAAATGTTGTTGGCCGCTCAGCGGGCCGCTAAGCGGAAATTCTAGAAACGGGCCAACAAAAACTCCGCTCAGGGAATCTGAGGCTGCTTAGCGGACCTGAGAAAAACCAGAAAAAACCCAGCACGAACAGAACTGTCTCAAGCCCCTTATACCCACCAAAACCACTCCAAAACATCATTATAAAATCAATACAACATATACATACCATAGAAACAACATAACATCAAACTTTTCATGGTTGATTCATCAATCTTTCTCAAAACCTAACATTTTCTTCAAACTCAATCAAGCCATGGAAATGGAAAACAAACATGATCAATGAAGATACCTATCATCATACTACACATACACACCACAAAATCATGTTTATAACTTCAAAACTCACAAGACTCACAATCTACCATTGTTGGCCAAAGCATGGAAAATGAACAAGAACAAGAACAAAACTATAAGAATCATACATCCAAGATAAATTAGATTCACCCCCTTACCTTGGTTTGATTCTTCATCTTCTCCAAACTCCCCTTCTTCACCTTCTCTCCATCTTTGCTCTTCTTCTTTCTCTCTTCCCTTCTTACTTTCTTTCTTCTTTCTTTCCTTTCTGTTTTTCTTTCTTCTTTTCTTTTCTTATATTCTTTTCTATCTCCCCCCCATACTTCTCCAAAATATCTCAACAAAATATCTACTTTACGGTCTAAACTCAATTGCTCAGAAAAACCTCAAAACGCAGAATATTACCTTAATAATATTTCTAGTACCAAAAATATGAAAACCTTCAATTAAATATTAGTCCGCCATCCCGAACTAATACCGACTGAAACGAATCCAAAAACGGTAAAATTCGAATAAACCTCACAAACGTCCAAATTAAGCATATACTTATTTTTCCGGGCGTTACAACTCTCCCCTCTTAGAACATTTCCGTCCTCGGAAATATCCCAAACGCAAACAAACCTGGATACGCTCTCGCATCCAACTAACCAACTATCAAGCCACGGAAGCAACGACACAATCAGCACCAACAACGAATCACTCTAGCTAAAAGCAAAACAACCAAAACATCCGGTGGTCTTTGTTAGGAGTAAATTAATGGTAAATTCATGTGTTAATAGAAGTGATTTAGTCTCCAAACCAATGCAAAATGTGATGAATCCATAGGTTTTTATGAAGAATTGAACTGAATAAGTTTAGTTCATAAATAAAGCAAATCGAATCACTTGTGGGTGTTATTGTTGCAGGTTTTGAGCTGAATTGGAACTTAAGAAGAACATGAGGAGGATAGAGGGCTTGAAGTATCAAAGGCAAAAGAAAAAGATGGAAAGTGCAAAGGGCGCGCCGCGAGAGTCCTAGAGCGCGCCGCGAAAACATCTCTGTTTGAGGGGCGCGCCGCGCCAGCCCGTTGCCGCGCCGCGGCCTCGGCGTTAAAAGCCCAAAAATTCTGTTTTAAAAGCCCTAGCTTCCAAGAGAGAAAGGGGGTTAGAGAACTTTGTGAAGAGCGAAATTAGGAGAGCAATCTGATTCTGAAGCTGAGAACAACAATTGAAGGTGGATTCTTTACCAATCGAAGACATTCCATTGATGAAGATGAATTCTTCCATTAATCTTTGTGTGTTCTTCATGTCTATGGAGAGCTAAACCCCTCGTGTTGAATCTAAGGTAGTAGTTAACCTATGAATATACAATACCATTAATTAATTCCTATGAACAATTGTTTGAATTCATTATCAATAAGAAATCTTGTTTTTATTCTTAAATTATCGTTGAATCTTTGATCGAAAGAAAGGATTTAACTTTTGCCCTAGGTTACTATATTGATTCACTTGCAATTTGCAGAGATGGAATTGTAATTGGGTTTTCACAATTATCGTTCTTAATTACTATTATCGTTATTGATATTTGGAGAGATCGAATCTCATACCGGTAAAAGTTATCTAATTTGATTTGCAGACATGGAATCTTATTTGAGGATAAGTGAAGATAATGATTTAAAAGATTGTTCAATTGTGAATTAATTGATAATTGTATAGGAATAGGTTGATGAACCCTAAGGTTCAACATATTTCTCTAATCGCTAACAACAGTTCGTTACTCGCTTTTAATTTATTGTTTACTTTTGATATTATTAGAATCATAAAACAAACCAACTCAATTTTCCTAACTCAAAATAAACAACTATAGAACGGCAGTGATATTAACCAATCCTTGTGGATACGATATATTACCGAAAATATTTACCCAAAAATACTTTCAACAAATTGGCGCCGTTGCCGGGGATTGGTGTCAATATTGCACGCATTGCAATAGTTCTTATTTTGAGTTTTAATTTTTATTTTCTCGATTTGGTTGTTTCACGTGTTTGTTAGTTTGTGCAGAAATTCGTGTATGCGCAGCAAAGTTCCCAGTGATCAACTTCTTTTTGATCCCGAGATCGAAAGGACCGCTAGGAGGCTAAAGAGCAAAGCACGAAGAAGAGCAAACATAGCAAGAACAAGAGACAACGCAACCGCGACATCGTCACAACAACTTGAAACTATTGACGAGTCGCAAGAAGGATTCTTCTTTCACGAACTATTCACGGAGGAAGAACCGGAAGTTATTATACAACCTACTGTTGGCAACATGGCAGCTAATGGTCCATGTGCTAATAGTCCAAGACTCAATCCTCAGTTCGCTAGAACTGCCGCCAACGGGCGACCGACAGAACTGAAGACCGGTATCATACAATTGATTTGTGCAAGTCCTTTCGCCGGATTGGACCATGAAGACCCGTACACGCATCTTACTCGATTCTATGAGTTAGCGGGTACTACGGGTGTCGCTCAAGCTGATGAGGAAGCATTATTTAAGAGGTTGTTCCCACATTCTTTGTTATCTAAGGCAAAAGATTGGTACCTGGATCAACCCGAAGCAGTGATGACTAATTGGAACACATTGGAAGAAAAATTTCTGGAAAGGTTTTACTCTCAAAACCGATTCTTTGAAGCAAAAACAGCAATAGCAGTATTTTCTCAAGGTAGTAATGAATCTTTGAATGAAGCATGGGAAAGGTATAAAGCTATGTTGAGAAAGTGCAAAGGACACGGTTTTTCAGACGTTGATCAAATCCATATGTTCCGTAACGGTCTCACAGCTACAAACAAGACACTTTTGGACGCCACAGCTGGTGGTTCTCTCATGTCCAAAACACCTGAAGAAGCTACTCAGATAATAGAGCGAATGGCTCTAAATGATCGTCAAGGCAATCATGATCGAACAGTAAGAGATAAGAAACCCGGAATGCTAGAGTTGAACAACAGTGATGCTCTACTTGCTCAGAATAAATTGTTAACTTCACAAGTGGAACTTTTGACACAACAAATGTCTAACTTACCACAACAAATCAAGGAGCTGAACGGGGTATCTAATTCATATCAAGTTGCTAAGTGCGAATTGTGCAAGGGAGATCATCAAACAGGATTCTGCCCACCAGTGCAAGAAGAAGAAGTGAATTACATGAATAATAACCAAGGACAAAGGCCGAATCAATATCAAAATCAGCCATACCAACAACGCTATCCGCCAAGATATAACAATCAAGGGTACCAACAAAGGCCACCGAATCAAGGGTATCAACAACAAGCCTTCCAACCATACACTCAACCACCGCAACAACAGCAAGGAGGACAATCCAAGTTGGAGGAGACCGTGAATCAATTCATTCAAACATCAGTGATAAATCAGAAGAACCAGGAAGCTGCAATAAAAAATCTGCAGACTCAAGTGGGTCAAATAACACATCAGCTCACTCTACAGGCACAAGGAGCCTGTCAAAACTCAACTGTGAAAAGCCCGCAAGGCCAAGAGAAAATTAATGCTGTTACAACAAGGAGTCAAAAGGGTTTAGAATCGGAAAAAGAGAAAGAGGAAATAGGTGACCCTATGGTGATGGAGGTAGATCTGGAAATAAGAGAGAACTCAAAAGAGCCAGAAGTTGTTATACCACCAATGAAACCAGTTGAAGAAAAAATTAAGAAAGATGTTGAACAGGTGATTAAACCACCTCCCTCTTTGCGAGTGACAAAGAAGGATTCAAAAGAGAAAGACTTTCGAAAGTTTACGGCCTTGTTCAAAAAGTTAGAAGTGAATCTACATTTCTTTGAAGCACTGGAGCACGTGCCTGTGTATAAGAAATTTATGAAAGAGGTGTCGGCGAAAAAAAGATCACTAGAAAGAGAACCAAAAATTGCAATCGAGAAGTGTAGTATAGTCGCTGCAGCAAGAAAGATCCCAATTAAGAGAAAAGACCCTGGGGCGGTGGCGATACCATGCACTATCAGGAATATATCATTTAAAAAGGTACTTCTCGATTCTGGCTCTAGTGTGAGTTTAATGCCGTTATCCATTTTCAAAAGACTTGAATTAGACAAGATCAGTGAAAGTAAGTCGCAATTATGGTTCGCCGATCACACTATTAAGAAATCGTATGGGGTAGCGAAAGATGTACTAGTAGAAGTTGATAAGTTTGTTTTCCCTGTTGACTTCCACATCATGGACATTCCGGAAGATGAAGAAACTCCGATCCTTCTTGGGAGACCCTTTTTGTCGACAGGACGCTGTAATTTTGACATTGAAAAAGGGACGCTGACGCTAAAATCATTTGATGAAGAAGTAACTTTGAAGATGTTGGGAGTCAAGAAACATAGGGCAGGTGTGAATGAGAAAACTTCAACTGGTACGCCGGAAGGTGAACAAGAAGACAAAAATCTCAAAAATTTCCAAGAAAAAATCTCTAACATATCTTCTCCAATGGAACCAAATTATGAAGCTGTCAAAAGTCCTGAGAAGGCTAAGGAAAGTGATAAGAATGGGGGAGGTAAAGTGAAGAGAAAAGCTATCCATGCTTTTCATCTTCATGAGTTTGTGGGTATGAAAGTGCAGAATAGCGAGTTTTGGAAAGGGAAACACCCTCCATAAAGCAAAAAAAGGGGGTAATGGACCGTCGAGCCATGCGACGTTAAACGAAGCACTTTGTGGGAGGTAACCCACACTTTTAATGTTTTGTCTTATTTTGTTTGATTTTATTTCAGGAAATAATCAGGGAACCCGTCTGGTGAAAGCTAGGAGGCAGCAATTGATATTGCGTTACTCTCTGTAAGTCACCCTCTCGGACTTGTTACGAAACATTGAGGTCAATGTTTAGTTCAAGTTTGGGGGGTGGAGCTATTTATTTTTGAATTGTTCAAATTTTCTGTTTTTATTTAATTATGTACTCCCAGTTAGAGTAAGTAGTCCCATAACAAAGCGGGAATCTCAATTGAAGTATCAACAAGGAAGCAACATGTATGAAAAGTGGTAGGAAGTGAATGTTCAAAATTTTTCAGTTTCACTTTCTTTTTCAATAAGTAACAAAGCAGGTATGAATTTTTGAACTCAAACTCTTAATGTGTGCAATGAAACTTAAGGTGTTAGTAAATACTGTCAGAAGTTCTTTATGGTACATTGTTTGTTGGATCGGCTTAGCCTTAACCATTGTGAGGAAAGCTTTCCATGGTTTGCTATATGCAGGAGACCATCAATTATTTTGACGTGTTTGTATCATGCTAAACCGTTTGTTGCATCGTTTGTGGAAATCTGTGAAAGGGATTTAGGCACTTGTTTGAATCTGAGAGTTCTTTTAGCCTATTCCAATGAAAAAAATAACTTATTTGCTTCTGTGAGAGTGTGATCCGTTGCTAACCATTCTTTGAGCCTGAGGTCAAGATAAGCATTATAATACGCACCAAGGAAAATACCTGGTGAGTTTTGATCTCAATAAAAAGTTTTGTTTTGGACCATCAACCATAAAATTTGGTGATGTGTTTTCTCTTTGACCTTTTTAGAAAGTAGGGGAGCATTCATATAATCTGAATACAGGTTGATCTCCAAGTTGGGGAGAGTCACATTCAAAAGAAGAGTAAGTACTTATGGTAATCGGTGAAAGATAAAAGAAGTCGTAGCTTGAAAAAAAAAAGAAGTAACAACGTTTGAATATAAAGATTGTTGAAAAAAAAAAGTGAAAAAGAAGAATCAAGCTACGAATGAATGAAAAAAGATGGACAGGTAAAGGAAGTAGAGTTTTAGAGAAAAAGAAATAAGTTATGAATTGGATGCTTCCCTATATTAGGAACAACCCTTGATTATCTTCTTTTCTTTGAATCTAAACCACATTACAACCATAGAAAGACCTTTTGATTCTCAGATTCCACAAGACTTGATGCGAGCAATTTGGTGAACGTATGATATGGATCTTTGTTGATTTAATTGTTTGGATGAGTGTTTAACCCCTCTTTTATTCATCATACTTTTTGATGAGAGTGATTAGTGCTGATTCAATTACAATTGTGTAGTGTTTTGAACTTCTGGAGGTAATTTGCTTTCAACGTTTGTTTCATGTGTATATTCTGAGTTTGCAGGTAGAAGAGGAGTATCTGACTTAGTTGCTAGATTGAACCACTTGAGAAAAACTTTTTGAAAAACGTGTTGCTTGATTGTCGGTAAACTTTGCTGGAGGTAAGTAATTTTGTTTAGGGACAAACAAAACTCTAAATTGGGGAGAGTTTGTTAGGAGTAAATTAATGGTAAATTCATGTGTTAATAGAAGTGATTTAGTCTCCAAACCAATGCAAAATGTGATGAATCCATAGGTTTTTATGAAGAATTGAACTGAATAAGTTTAGTTCATAAATAAAGCAAATCGAATCACTTGTGGGTGTTATTGTTGCAGGTTTTGAGCTGAATTGGAACTTAAGAAGAACATGAGGAGGATAGAGGGCTTGAAGTATCAAAGGCAAAAGAAAAAGATGGAAAGTGCAAAGGGCGCGCCGCGAGAGTCCTAGAGCGCGCCGCGAAAACATCTCTGTTTGAGGGGCGCGCCGCGCCAGCCCGTTGCCGCGCCGCGGCCTCGGCGTTAAAAGCCCAAAAATTCTGTTTTAAAAGCCCTAGCTTCCAAGAGAGAAAGGGGGTTAGAGAACTTTGTGAAGAGCGAAATTAGGAGAGCAATCTGATTCTGAAGCTGAGAACAACAATTGAAGGTGGATTCTTTACCAATCGAAGACATTCCATTGATGAAGATGAATTCTTCCATTAATCTTTGTGTGTTCTTCATGTCTATGGAGAGCTAAACCCCTCGTGTTGAATCTAAGGTAGTAGTTAACCTATGAATATACAATACCATTAATTAATTCCTATGAACAATTGTTTGAATTCATTATCAATAAGAAATCTTGTTTTTATTCTTAAATTATCGTTGAATCTTTGATCGAAAGAAAGGATTTAACTTTTGCCCTAGGTTACTATATTGATTCACTTGCAATTTGCAGAGATGGAATTGTAATTGGGTTTTCACAATTATCGTTCTTAATTACTATTATCGTTATTGATATTTGGAGAGATCGAATCTCATACCGGTAAAAGTTATCTAATTTGATTTGCAGACATGGAATCTTATTTGAGGATAAGTGAAGATAATGATTTAAAAGATTGTTCAATTGTGAATTAATTGATAATTGTATAGGAATAGGTTGATGAACCCTAAGGTTCAACATATTTCTCTAATCGTTAACAACAGTTCGTTACTCGCTTTTAATTTATTGTTTACTTTTGATATTATTAGAATCATAAAACAAACCAACTCAATTTTCCTAACTCAAAATAAACAACTATAGAACGGAAGTGATATTAACCAATCCCTGTGGATACGATATATTACCGAAAATATTTACCCAAAAATACTTTCAACAGTCTTATCATTCCTACCACGTCCACTGTCCAAAATTTGAACTCTAACAATTCATACACACACATACGAACCACGTCATTCAAGCTTCCGATGTGCACATTGATTTCCCACAACAAACAGATTTACCACTTTCATACCCATCTTCCATCTCTTTCTAGTATTCACCAGAAACTCATTGTTCTCTCTTAACATACTCAACCTCTTAATCTGCTGTGTCAGCTTGCACACCAGGCAAAAGTCTTTGTATTATGCAAACAAAGACAAAAAGCTAATCCAAACACATCCTTGTTTCACAACACAAGCCCTCATAGATCCTTAAGTGACCAAATCGCCCTCTCAGCCTGACCATCCGTTTGAGGATGATACGCAAAACTCAAACGTAACTTCGTACCCAAAGTACTTTGCGAACCTTCTCAAAATTTCAGAAATAAACCTCGGATCTCAATCTGAACAATACCTTTCGAAACACCATGCAAACAAACAAACCAACAAACAATTTTATCAACATACCACTCGCCAGTACTTTCATCGGTTAATCAATTCTTTTCGAAATAACGTGAGCAGATTTCGTCAATATATCCACAATGACCCAAATTGCCTCACAATTACTCGACGTCCTCGGCAAACCAGAAACAAAATCCATAGAAATGCTGTTCCACTTCTACTCAGGAATGGATAATAGTTACATCAAACCAGACAACTCCTGACAAGTCAAACACAAATAAACAAATCCCTTCATATCCTTCTTCATTACCTTGCCACTAAAAATGACCTTCTCAAACCTTGATACATCTTAGTAGCATCAGGATGAATACTCAAATCACTACGACGCACTTCATCCAAGGTTTTTTTTTTCAAATCCAAACATTAGGAATACAAACTTGATCATGACATCCCATGACATTGTTCTTATCAATCCGAAGATCACCATCTTTATCTTTGACTAATCAATGTCATCTTATCAAGAATACCATAAGTAAGCTTTCACATATAAAGCTCAACACCTGAAGAAGTCGCTTTATATACCAAACTCAAATGTCACAATTGTTTCAACAATCACAATACTCGAATCATCGACATAGACGTATGCAATGGTTTCTCATATTCAATTCGTTCTGATCAAACGAATACTTCAAACTCTTGTAGTCACTTACACACACAAATCTCGATCAGAATAATTAGTGCCTTCAAATTTCCCAAACATAAATAACAACTTCCCACTCTAAATCTTGTGACAGATAAATCCTTTCAAAAATATTAACTTGCATAAAAGCATAAACCATCACTTACCCCTTTCTGCATTAGAACTTCTTGCAAACCCAACAAAGAAACATCCCAAACCACAACAAACAGTTCTAACAAATCCGGCAAAATCAAAATAGGAATGATAGTCAACCCCCTCTTAAACCCTTGAACATTCACTCCACTCAACCAAAAACTCACATAAGGAAACTTAGCAAACAACTTCTTCTTCCCAACACGGACAAAACAATTCTCAAATACTTAGCATGATCATCTTCACACTGATGATACCCATACTTCAAATCAAACTTGCAAAACAAACAAGCTCAAACCAACTTGATCCGTCAAAATATCAATCCTCGAAAGTGGATACTTTTCCTTAATTGTCATTTTTCTCCATTGTCTAAAATCGACACAAAACACCCTACTATTGAAAGGGGTGAAAGCTATTTAACCCAACAACACTATGCCAAATTTGTCTTTTAGCAGCACCCCTACTAAAGCGCTTTTTGGAGAAAGCGCTGACATAGGTTTCGCTAAAAACAAAATAAAAAAACACGCAAAAAAAGCGCTCTTGAAGGGGGGGGGGGGGTACGAAAGCGCTTTCAAAAAGCGCTCTTATAGGGGGGGTACGAAAGCGCTTTCAAAAAGCGCTCTTATAGGTGGTTTATGAAAGCGCTTTCAGAAGCGCTCTTAAAGGGGGGGGGGGGGGTACGAAAGCGCTTTTACCCTAAAAAGCGCTGGTAAAGGCAGGGCTACCAGAGCGCTTTTTAAAAGCGCTTTCATAGCTGTTTCGTCAATTGAAATTTTTAAAATCCAAATAGTAGCTGTTTCATAATCCCTAATTTTCTTTCACTGCCATCGCTGCCCAGAATGAAGAAACGCTGCCATCTACGAAGAACTCCATAGAAACTCCATAGAAACGCTGCCATCTATTCGAGAAGACGAAGACGAAGCTAGAACGAATTCGAATTCGAGAAGACGAAGACGAAGCTAGAAACCGCCCAGAAAAACAAATACGAAGAGAAGACGAAGCTAGAACGAAGAACAACCCTTGCCCAGAAAACAAAGACGAAGGTACACGATTTATTGGTTATTCGCGATATCGCCAATATGTTTTCTTGTGATTTTGTAGTTTTCTCTAGGAATGTGTAACTGTAAAGAATTTGGTTGTGTTTGTGTTTTCCTTAATATTGTTTGTGTTTGTGATTTTTTTACAGTTAATATTGTAGTTTTCTCTTGAATTTGATTATATAAATCCTTATGATTCCACATCGCGAATAAACAAAGTGCTTTTTCCTGAGTATATTATATTAGGTGTTCTCTTCTGCTTCTATGTTGTAACTGGGCATTGGATAATGGCACTGTTTTTGACATTTGAAAGATGAATGCAATCGTTTTCTATGCTAATACTCACATTAGCATAGTTATGTGTCGGGTTTGAGTATAACTATTGGTGGTTCTTTTTGATAAGTGTTTGATAATCCATATATTGTATTAGATTGGGTTTGAATGATATTGTGCTTCTCTTTGAGTTTTGGTTTTGGTTCATGTTCATGGCTGCCCGAGTTCGTTGTGTAAGACATGTTTGAAGTGAACTTAAGTATGCGTTAATAGGTTGGTGTAGTGGCTTCCCGGTTTCTAAGTTAATTGATTCAAAGGTGGTTGGAATTGATCTCATGTTTTGAAGTGGAATTAAGTCATATTTTGTATTGATATTATTTGATTTTGATTCTAAAGACATCGTTGAGCTTTGATATTTGAATATGCATGATTTTGGTTGATCGTTAGATCTTTTGGCTATGGTTGAGTTTACTTTCTTTCATCTTGAACTTGTTTGAAGTGAATTTTGAGAGCCAATTTATACGTATATCATGGCTGTCCGGGATGTTGGTTTAGGGATTTAGAACTTTTTTTGAATCCAATTTCTCATGGTACAATGTGACTTCTTGCATCTTGTTTCATTTTTGGTTTGAAAATTGTGTTAGTTTGTGAGTTTACTTGAATTTGAATGCATTTGACATAATGATACAATGCTGATTTTTTTAAGCTATGGATTATGACCTAATTTTTATACTCTTCAATTAAGTTTTTTATTTTATATTTTTTAGGAATATCTTTGCTAGATAGGGGTTACTTGTGAAGAGTGAAAGTTTGATCTCATTCAAGAATCTTACATTGTGTGGGTCTAGAAGTTGCTTACTACTATACAGGTAATTAATTGTTCTCTCTCGCCAAAGTAATATGTTGTGTTTTATTGCTTCTGATTCATTCTGTGTATCCTTTGCGTTTTGACAGAAACGCATTATACCGTTCTGTTCCTTAATAATTAGTTGTTTTTGTTTAGCTTAATTAATTAAGACATGAGTGTAATACTCATTATTCCGACATGTGGAATATTCTCTGATTTTTAAGTGATGAACTTACTAACTTTGTAACTTTTAGATTATATTAAGTAATACTCATTATTCCGACATGTGGAATATTCTTGATGTCAATTTCGTTAATCGTTAAGTGATGAACTTACTAACTTTGTGAATTGAATTCGCCATAGGGGTTACTTGTGAAGAGTGAAAGTTTGACCGTTTTTGTTTAGCTTAATTAAGACATGGATAAGACATGGATGAATTCAAACCGATTGTCGAAAGAGTACGAGAAAGGGGTATGGGAATTCGTTGAGTTTGCGGTTGCGCACTCCGAAGACCCGCTTCGAATGCCGTGTCCTTGCTTGGGTTGCTGTTATGGGGGTAAGGTTGACGGGAATAAGTTGGCATCCCATTTACTACGGTTTGGAATTGATAGAAGTTATACATGTTGGACAATGCATGGTGAGAAAAGTAACGGGAATGCTGAGTCGAGGTGTAATAGGAAGTATGCTTCAAACGACGATTGCACAGACACATACGATTGCGATCGAGTCGAAGAGATTGCAGAAGCGCTTGAATAAGATCTTGAGGATTGTCCCAACATGTTTGAGAGGTTGGTAAGCGATGCAGAGAAACCGTTGTATGATGGTTGTTCAAAATTCACAAGATTGTCTGCGGTGTTAAAGTTGTACAACTTAAAGGCGGACAATGGATGGTCAGATAAAAGTTTCACAGAGTTATTAGCCCTTATGAAAGATATGCTACCAAAGGATAATGTTCTTCCCAATCGAACGTATGAAGCCAAAAAGATGTTGTCCTCTATTGGCATGAGCTATGATAAGATACATGCATGTCCAAACGATTGCGTTTTGTTTCGAAACGAGTATGCAGCGTTGAATGAGTGTCCTAAATGTGGTGCCCCTCGATATAAGAAAAAGTTGTCTCCTGCTAAAGTCTTATGGTATTTTCCTATAATTCCGAGATTTAGACGCATGTATCGTAGTGAGACCGATTCAAGACACTTGACTTGGTATGCAGATGAAAGAATTATTGATGGAAAGTTGCGAGAGGGTGGAAATATTTTTTGACAAACACCTATCTTAAGGATAAAGATGGAAACTTTATTGAAGAGGCACCGGGACGGCCAAAAAAGTATGAGATCTTCATTGATGAAAAAGATTGGGTTGAGTTTGTAAATCAAAGAGATGAAGATTTTCGGAAAAGGAGTGTCACAAATAGTGAGAGAGCATCAAAACCCGCGTATCCATACAAAAAAGGGCGTTTGAGATATTTACGCTTAGCGGATAAAATTGTAAGTTAATAGAAATGCGTTTTAATTAATTGTCTAAATGTGTTTTATTTGACGATTTTATCATTTGTGTCAATGCATAGTTAGAGGAGACTAAAAGTGAGGAAACTTCACTTCCTGTACATGTGTTGTGGAAGGAAGCTCGTGTGGGCAAGAATCAAGCTGTCGATCCCGATGTTCAGAGAGTTTATACTGAATGTGTAAGTATAATACTGTGTCTTTAATTAAATCAAATGTTTTTTAATATATAAATGATTTTTTATCTCCACTAATAATTATTGAAATGTAAATGAATTACAGGAGACCTTGTCGCAATCAGTGTCCACCGGTGAGGACCAGGATGATAGGAGCGTACTTAGTAGAGCACTAGATGCTCCTGAGTATCCCGGTCGGGTGAGGGGTAAGGATCATGGTGTGACTCCAACCTCTTTTTACAAGCATCCTAGGAGAAGAAATCCTACCAATCAAGAAGTGTTGCAAAAATTGCAGGAATTGCAAGCACAAGTCTCTGAATTGCAAAGAGATAAAGATATGTATATGAGAGAAAAGTGCAATACTGCATCGGTGAAAGAAACTAGTGATAAAGCTAGTTTTAACTGTCAAAGAAAACTTCCCGAGGTAATTATAAATTTATTTTCCTTACAAATTGTTCTATTTTATTAACGATAATGACTTTATATTTACTATTGGTTTATGGCATTTCTTCTTGCCAACTATACTTATCGGCACCATATTATCGCCTAGTTGGCAAGGGAAAAGTGCACAACACTGTGGGAGATTTACTTCACCATAGACTGCTCCCGGATGGACACCTGAAAGTATCAGTTGATGTTGTATTAGATCATGATGCGGTGCTACCGGTACCTGACATGGTCTCAGAGACAACATTGATGCGAGATGCAATAGGGTCATTTGTTGCATGGCCCTCGGAGCTCATTATCATTGGTGATGAGGTATATTCAAAACCATTATGAATCATTTAGTTTTCGAATGTCAATTCCGTTACGTTAATTATTTTTTACATTTTAATTTTAGAGTGCTCCTACAAAACCCGCAATTAAGGGCAAGGGGATTTTACAGGAGGAGGAGTTTGTTGCATCACTAAAAGAGGTACATTTAAGGTGTTAATATATAATTTGAATCTAAATTGCATGATTTTATATTTTATCGATCGTTATATGATTTTTAGGCATCTGCTCGGGGGTCACAACAAGTGACACAGGAAGTTCGTAGCGTACCACCTAAGGGTCCTCCGAAGCAAGCGGCAAAAAAAGATGGTGCTTTTGTGCCTCGATACCGGACGACGCTCAGAACACTTGTTGATATGTCCGATTTGAAGGAAGGTGCTCTCCGTCAAATCAAAATGGATGAAGGTATCTTTGGTGTTGAATTCATGTCACCTATTGAAATAGATGACTTGGAAGAGATTTTTACGCAAGAACAACTAGGCGTGTCTAATATGCACTCGTACATCCGGTAATATTCACTCATCCGATATATTATTTAATTAGTCGAACAATTTATTTACACATTATGTTTATTATGTTTTTCACTCATCCGGTAATATACACTAATATGCACTCATACATCCGGTTATTCACTCATCCGCTAATATGTTTATAATGTTTTTATTTAAGGTTGTTGCATGACAGAGTGTTGCGCGGGACTGCATTGTCAAACATATTCCGTTTCGTGTCTTCCGCCCATTGCAGCGGAATGACAATTGCTTCGGAACCGGAATCAGTTAGACAACACTTAGTCGATAGATTCATGTCATCTGGCAATACAGAAAGTCTGATTCTTTGGGCATATAATACCCGACCAGTAGGGTTAGTTTCTCATTCTTGGTTCATTTAATCTTTGTTTCTTTTGTGTAGCAAAATTTTCAAATAACCTATTGTTTTAATTTATAGAGCACACTGGTTGTTGCTTGCTATCAACCCGATAAGAGAAGTTGCATATTATCTGAATTCGGTAGATGGTGAGTGGAGCAATTATCCGGCTATGAAGGAAATTATTGATTTGTAAGTGGGATCGTTATAAATATTCTTGTATATTTATATATTTAATTATTTGTGAGATTGATCTAAATATATGCTTTTATATTTTTGTTAGATCAATACAAGTGTTCCGAAGTCAACGAGACGCGCAGGTATCCCGGACTAAATCAAACAACATTACTTGGATCAAAGTGCAGGTACATTATTTTTCACAATTTTGCTTATAATATTTATGCTACTTGATAAAACAAGACAACAATAAAATCTTATTTGTTTTTCTATGTAGTGTTCGATACAGCGGAACAATTCAGACTGCGGATACTTTGTTTTGAGGTTTATTAAAGAAATCCTTCAAATGAATCAATTAGAGATTCCAATCACGGTATGGATTTATAACTTAATTAGATAACTTCTTATAATTTATTACATTTAACTAAATCATTCATATTATGTTTTTATTCTGTAGTACTTTGACGAATTCCGTGCTGCTCCTTACACGAGACTTAAGTTGGAAGAAATCAAAGAGGAATTGTGTCAATTTTATATTCATCAGCTATTCATGTAGTAGGATTTGTGTCGATTTGAAGAGAATATTATAGTACTCTAGGATATATGGTTACTAACTTTGTTCATATTGTTGCCAATTAATATTTGAAGTATAATATTGTTGATGTTAGAGATTTAGTTTGATTGACATAATTATGTATATATATAATTTTGGATATTATAATGGTATTATATTAGTATATATATAGTCCTACCTATGGTTGAAAATATATCGTCGAAAATATATTACAGGTCGAAAATATTACAGGTTGAAAATATATTACAGGTCGAAAATATTACAGGTCGATCTGGGAGGCTGAAATTATAGGCTGCACTTTAAAATATCTCATTTAACAACGACAGCGCTTTTAAAAAGCGCTCTTAAAGGTTCACATACGAAAGCGCTTTGTTACAAAAAGCGCTGCCAAAGATTAAAAAAAAGAAGAAAAAGAAACGCAACCTACCAAAGCGCTTTTGGAAAAGCGCTCTAGTAGGGGAGGCTACCAGAGCGCTTTTTCCAGCAAAAGCGCTCTTATAGGGGGTCTACCAGAGCGCTTTTTCTAGAAAAAGCGCTCTTATAGGGGGGGTCTACCAGAGCGCTTTTTCTGAAAAAAACGCTCTTATAGGGGGGTCTACCAGAGCGCTTTTTCTGTAAAAAGCGCTCTTATAGGGGGGGTCTACCAGAGCGCTTTTAAAAGCGCTTTCGTTACCTACGCCAGCGCTTGCTTTGAGAGCGCTTTAAAGCGCTGTTAAAGGCCAAAAAAAGCGCTTTAGAAGCCCTTCCGTATTGTAGTGCAAATAATATTTGGTTCATAAAATTAAGGGTGCTTAACAATTTTAACAAAATATTTATTTTCATAATAAAATCTCCAATATATACAAATGAAATAACTGATTGAAGGATTTTTTAACCCAAAAATTTATTCATTTAACTTCAATGATTCTGCAAATATAGGTGATTTGATTTCAGAGATATTCAGCTCAAAACCTTTATAAAGATTTATCTACAAAATATATGAAAGCACTGAAAGGAAGAACACATTTTTTTGTTAAATTTCATATTTAGTGTCTTAAGATTCTTCATGAGTTTTCCATTTATAGATTAGATTTTTCTTTAATAACACGCCACCTTTTAAATGTTTAATAGATAATCCAAACAAAAGATCAAAACATTGAAACTGAAATTCAAGATCAGCCATAAGAGTTACTCGCTCGTATCAGTCCCTGCTCAATTAGATTTACTTTTTTGGATCAACCTATATCTTCTCATAGACACATCACTCGAACACCAACCATCTAAGTTTACACAACAACAAATTTGATGACTGATTGCAAACACACGATTTTTGTAATGTTAAAAATAAAAATAGTGTTTGATTGTTGTATTTAACACATTAATAAGTTGAATTAAAAAAATAGAATAGTATTGAAATGTTAGAAGTAGGGGAAACTTGATAGTTCCTTCAGGTTTTGATTGCGAGTTTGGAGGGGAGGGGAAGGGAGAGAAAGGCTTCCGAAAACGAATTAAAATTAAAAAAAAATATAAGAAAATATATATTTAACATTTTTTGAAAAAATGATTTTATTTAAAATGATAAAAGAGTCATTATCATTACTATATTTTTAATTTTCTGAATATTATAACAACTTAAAAAAGGATATTTGGAAAATTTATGTAAGCCCTCCAAAACTCTTCATCAATACAATTTTTGAGTTCTCCTATTTTAGGGGGTTTTTGGTGTTATAAATAAAAAATCAACTCTTCAAATCCCTCCAATTCAAAATCTTTATATTTTTTTCACCCAATCCTTCTTATTTTCCAAGGCCCTCCCCTCCCTTCCCTTTCAAACTCGCAAACAAAGCCTTAAGGTGCTTGAGGAGTTATGAATCGGAAGTGGGTTGGTGAGAATGTTCTACTAGAAGGAAGAAAAATTAGAGATTGAAGAAGAAAAGAAGAGAAAAATTGACCTGCTATGTTTCAGGTATGGAAATGTTAATATATTTCTAATCTATATCTATAAAATAAGAAAACAAATGTATCTGATTAATATTATATTGCCCTTTGTTTAAAAAATAACACTTCATTGTTTTGGGGTTATATTATGTCTAAAAAAATGTTTTTTATGACTAAATTCAGACGTTGTTTAGACATGTTTGTCTTACTATTGTCCTACAAACGTTGCAGCCAGTTTTAAAAAATTCAAATGTAACTAAACTATAACTTTTTCATCACTACCAATCTTGCAAACTACCCTCTGTACCAGCACTGTTTCTTTTGTTCATACCACTTCTCACTTTCTGCTCCAAGCAGAACTAATCTTTTCTCCTATCACTTCTCACTTGCCTTTTCCCTCTTCATCTCTTTTGTCTCAAACGTAAACTCATTATGATGAAGCAAATATTGGTGTTGAAATACATGGTGGGGGAATTGGAAGTCAATTGGAGGAAGTTGGAACTAGTGGAGATACAAGTGCTGACGTGTTGTAAAGCACAAGGAGAGAGAAAAATAACAAATTACTCCCTCCGTTCCTTTATAATTGTCACTTTTTAAGTTTTTCCACATACCAAGACAACCAATGATTATTGTTACTTTTTAAGTAATGATTATTTTTTTTCCAATAATACCCTAAATTTTTTACTTACTTTATTTAACTTTTTCTCTCTCTATCATAATGATTAGGGGTAATTTTGACAAAACAACAAAAATACTTTCTTGAATTTTGCAATGTGTCACTTAAAAATAAACAAATTTTTTTCACAAAAGTGACAATTATAAAGGAACGGAGGGAGTAAAACATAGCCATGCAACCAATAAGGAGAGGAGTACAAAACATATTAAATTGGGTGCACGTATTACTGGGAACTTCAAAGGGAAATTGATTAGTAAACCAAATGGGAAGAATACAATAGAAGAAAATAAATTGGCAAGCTTGTTTCAAAATCATATAAAAAATTTGGGAGAGGGAAGAGGACGTAGGTCAGAGATGGGTGATTATGTCATTAAGGATGGTGGTATGTGAAGGATAGAAAAACACTTAGAAAGGGGGGGTTTGAATAAGTGTAGTCTAAAAACTTGAACGATAAAAACAATATGCACAGTCCACCCCCACGGAGTGATTTACCTCACCTGAGGATTTAATCCACTAATCGCAACAGATTACAATGGTTTTCCACTTAGTCCATGACTAAGTCTTCTAGAGTATCCTGATCACAACCTGATCACTCCAGGAACAAATGCTTAGACACAAGCTAAGACTTTCTTAGAGTATCCTGACCACCATGTGATCACTCTAATTACAACTGCTTAGACACAAGCTAAGACTTCCTAGAGTATCCTGATCAACACTTGATCACTCTAGTTACTTACAAATTAATATAATCAATTCTAAGAGTATTACAAATGCTTCTGAAAAGCTATAATCACAACAGTGATATTTCTCTTAACGTTTAAGCTTAATCTCACTAATATATTACAACAGCAATGTAGTGAGCTTTGATGAAGATGAAGTTTCTGAGCTTTGAATTTGAACAGCGTTTCAGCAAGTCTTTCAGAATAATTTCGTTCAGAATTGGTTAACCTTGCTTCTCATCAGAACTTCATATTTATAGGCGCTTGAGAAGATGACCGTTGGGTGCATTTAATGCTTTGCGTATTCCGTACAGCATTGCATTTAATGTTTCACGCTTTTGTCAACTACCTCGAGCCTTGTTCACGTTGTGTCTACTGACGTTGCCTTTAATAGCTTCCAACGTTCCTTTTGTCAGTCAGCGTAGCCTGCCACCTGTACTTTCTTCTGATCTGATGTTTGTGAATAAAATATTTGAATATCATCAGAGTCAAACAGCTTGGTGCATAGCATCTTCTTGTCTTCTGACCTTGAAGTGCTTCTGAGCGTGATACCATGAGAACTTCAGTGCTTCTGCTTCTGATCTCAAGTTCTTCTGATGCTTCCATAGACCCATGTTCTGATTCTGCCTTGACCATCTTTTGATGTCTTGCCAGACCATGTTCTGATGTTGCATGCTGAACCTTCTGAGACAAAGCTTCTGAGCGCTGATTTGTGCATACTCTTTATATATTTCCTGAAATGGAAATTGCAATGTATTAGAGTACCACATTATCTCACACAAAATTCATATCCTTGTTATCATCAAAACTAAGAATATTGATCAGAACAAATCTTGTTCTAACAATCTCCCCCTTTTTGATGATGACAAAAACATATATAAATGATATGAATTTGCGATCAGAAAGAGCAGACGGCTAAAGACAAATTACACAGCTATAGCATAAGCATGTGAATATGTCTCCCCCTGAGATTAACAATCTCCCCCTGAAATAAATACTCGAAGAACTTTAATAATAAAAGACTTCCCTGATTATTTCGGTAGAGACGATCACATAAGCTTCTGTCTTCTGATAATTCATAGCTTCTGACTTCTGCTTCCATTGGACAGCTTCAGAACTTGAATTTCTTTAGATCCCTAGAACACTCACAGCTTCTGATTCCTGCTTCCATTTAGGACAGCTTCAGAACTTGAATTTCTTTGATCTTCAGAACATTCACAGCTTCTGATTCCTGCTTCCATTTAGGACAGCTTCAGAACTTGAATTTCTTTGATCTTCAGAACATTCACAGCTTCTGATTCATGCTTCCATTTAGGACAGCTTCAGAACTTGAGTTTTCTGGATCTTTAGAACATTCACAGCTTCTGATTTCTGCTTCCCTCGGATAGCTTCAGAGCTTTGAATTTCTTCTTACATCACTTCATGCTAGATTGTATCAGAACATTGTTGAATGTACCAGAGCATCATCAGAGCATCTCTACATCCTGAAATGTTACAGAACAAAACTACACGACAAAAGTCAGCATGAATGAGTTAGAACATAAAATGTGTATCAGAACACAAAATATGTATCAGAGCCATATAAGCCATATAGAATATATCAGATCCAATAGACAATGTATCAGAGCAAATAGACAATGATTTGGATCATATTCTATTATCAGAATTTCTGATCATTCTTCCTTCTTGCTTCTGATTCTGAAGCTTCCAAGCACTCAGCTTGCTTCAAGAATCCAAGAGCTATTTCTGATCATTCTTCCTTCTTGCTTCTGATTCTGAAGCTTCCTAGCACTCAGCTTGCTTCAAGAATGAATCTTTGATTCCTGCAACAACACAACTTAAAAACATAGAACTTTGCAAGTTCTGTTAGTAAATGTGGAGCCTTTTTACTCGGTAACTGATAATATTAATCAGATCATTTATCATATATTTCTCCCCCTTTTTGTCATAACATCAAAAAGAAGAAAAGATTCAGATGTAAAGCAAGAGACAAAAGGAAAGAAACATAAATAACTTTTCATTGATTTCAACAAGAAGGATTACAAAAGATGTATGCAGGAAAACAGATGCAACAAGGAAAGAAAACTACAAAGGCTTAAAGGACTAAGACTCTATCCTACGCAAAGACTGCGCAAACAACTCAAGAACCCTCTGGTCTTCAGTTTGTTCAGCCATGAAAGCTTGAAAACTCTTCATGCCTGTCCAGACTAGAACCTCCACTGTAGGAGAGATCCAAGAGACCAAAGAGGAAGTGAGGGACAGTTCATAGACAGGGAGCTAATGTTGCAAACGGGCTCCAGTGACTCAAGAAGGTCTTCTTCCTTTGGATAAATGTTGATAACAGCATTGAAGAAGAGATCTGTCTTGAAAGAGACTTGGAGAGCCATCTCAAGATATGCTTCACTTCCTGCAACTGATTAACCCTTCCATCCGTTCTCATTGAGTTGAAAGGATTCATGATGAACGCTAGGTTGAAGATGAATGAACTAGGGTTTATGCCAAGGAAAAACTTTGTTGGACAAGAGAGAAAAAGAAAGAGAAAGAGAGCCAAGACTTATTGAAAAAATGCAACGAAATGAAGGAATAAATAGAGGGAAAAAGAAGAGGGAAACGTTCGAGGAATATAAAAAAAAGAAAGACAATAAAAGAAATGATGAATGGCATTTAATGTAACATGACGTGAGGAGAGATAATAATGACAAAAAACGAGATTTGCACAGTTACCTAAGTAGACGTCCCCTCAACTGCACGCACGCTTGTCCAGAAATAGTGAACACGTGTTTACCATCTGGATAGCCAGTTACAACTGTTTTGCTTTTAAAGAGATTTCTCATATATCTGATAATCTTCCAGCTGACTTCTCATCCAGAGCATTTGTGTGCTACAACCAGCAGCAGCAACATATTCTGCTTCTGTTGTTGAGAGGGAAATAGTAGCTTGCTTCTTGCTGTACCATGAGATCAGATGACTTCCAAGAAATTGACAACTTCCATAAGTGCTCTTTCTTTCTATTCTATCTCCAGCATAGTCAGCATCACAGAATCCTACTAAGTTGTAATCTTTAGATCTTCTGTAAACTAAACCAACATTAGTAGTACCTTTCAGATACCTTAGAATTCTCTTAACCGCTGTTAAATGAGATTCTCTTGGATCTGATTGGAATCGAGCACACAAACAAACACTAAAGAGAATGTCAGGTCTAGAAGCAGTTAGATATAGAAGAGATCCAATCATACCTCTGTATAACTTCTGATCTACCTTCTTACTTACCTCATCCTTACCCAGTACACATGTTGGATGCATAGGAGTTTTGGCTTCTTTGCTTTCAGAAAGATTAAACTTCTTCAGAAGTTCTTTCACATACTTCGTTTGATGAACATAGGTTCCATCGGAAGTTTGGTTGATTTGAATCCCAAGGAAATACTTGAGTTCTCCCATCATGCTCATTTCAAATTCAGCCTGCATAGACTCAGCAAACTCCTTTCCAAGTGTAGCATTAGATGTTCCAAAGATAATATCATCAACATATATTTGACAAATTAAAATATCCTTTTTAAATGTTTTACAAAAGAGAGTAGTGTCCACTTTTCCTCTAGTGAAATCATTTTCCAGAAGGAAAGAACTCAAACGTTCATACCAAGCTCTGGGAGCTTGTTTCAATCCGTATAATGATTTCTTTAATTTGAAAACATGATTTGGAGACATGGAGTCTTCAAAACCAGGAGGTTGGTGAACATAAACTTCTTCATCTATATAACCATTTAAGAAGGCACTCTTGACATCCATCTGATAAAGAGTGATGTTGTGTTGAGTGGCAAAAGAAATTAATAGACGAATAGATTCTAACCTGGCCACTGGTGCAAAGGTTTCTGTATAATCAATCCCTTCTTGCTGACTATAACCCTGAGCAACCAGTTTGGATTTGTTTCTTACCACTTCACCTTTCTCACTTAGCTTGTTTCTGAAAACCCACTTGGTACCGATGATGTTAAATCCTTTTGGTCTAGGAACCAAGTCCCATACATCATTCCTTGTAAACTGATTTAGTTCTTCTTGCATGGCAATTATCTAGTCTGGATCTTCTAGAGCTTGATCAACAGAAGTTGGCTCGATCAAAGAAACAAGACCTAATTGACATTCTGCATTGTTCTTAAGGAATGCCCTTGTTCTGATGGGATCATCTTTCTTTCCAAGGATCACATCTTCTGAATGAGCTGAAGCAAGTCTAGGTGATCTTCTGATAGTTGGTTCTTCAGAAATCCTAAGATTCTCTAAAGATGCAGCAACTTGATCTTCTGAGCCATTGCTTCTGAGACTGCCAGCTTCTGCAGCTTTGCTTCTTGGTTCTACTGCTTCTGATATATCAATATCAAAATCTGCAAAATTCTCAAACTGCTTTGGTTTTTCAAGACCAAGCTTATCATCAAACCTGATATTGATTGATTCTTCTACAATCAATGTTTCAGTATTGTATACTCTGTAGCCTTTAGAGCGTTCAGAATATCCAAGAAGGAAACACTTTTGTGCTTTAGAATCAAACTTACCAAGATGATCTTTAGTATTCAGAATAAAACATACACATCCAAAAGGATGGAAATATGAAATGTTGGGCTTTCTGTTCTTCCACAATTCATAAGGAGTCTTATTTAGAATAGGTCTGATAGAGATTCTATTCTGAATATAGCATGCAGTGTTAATTGCTTCTGCCCAGAAATGCTTAGCCATATTGGTTTCATTGATCATGGTTCTGGCCATTTCTTGTAGAGTCCTATTCTTTCGCTCTACAACTCCATTTTGCTGTGGAGTTCTAGGACAAGAGAAATCATGGGCAATACCATTTTCTTTGAAGAACTCCTCAAAGAATTTGTTCTCAAATTCACCACCATGATCACTTCTGACCTTTATGATTTTACACTCTTTCTCAGATTGAATCTGAGTGCAGAATTCAAAGAACACTGAATGAGACTCATCCTTGTGTTTCAAGAACTTTACCCACGTCCAGCGGCTATAATCATCAACGATGACTAATCCATATTTCTTCCCTCTGACAGATGCTGTTTTGACTGGGCCAAACAGATCAATGTGTAAGAGTTCTAACGGCCTTGAGGAAGAAACAACATTCTTAGACTTGAATGCAAGTCTGGAGAACTTGCCCTTCTGACATGCTTCACAAAGAGCATCTGATTTGTATTTCAGATTTGGGAGTCCCTTGACCAGATTTAGTTTGTTAATCTGAGAAATCTTTCTCAAACTAGCATGTCCTAATCTTCTGTGCCAGACCCATTGTGTGGTGTCGTTTTCTTTACCTCCCCGTTTCACTTGGGAGGACAGCACGCTAAACCCTTCACGCGAAATTTGGAAGGAGAATGCGCCCGTGGTGGGATGAATTTTATTTCAGTTCTTCCTACGATATCACACGAACTTTCTTATTTGTCCTACGAGTAGGAAAGGGGAAAAAAGATATCAACTAAACCCTAGGAGTTTGCTAAGTGTGGGGATTTCACTTAGACTAGAAATTCTGGAGTCCGGGGGGTCGGTTATACATAGGGAAGTGTTTAAACACCCTACATATCTGTAGTACTCTACAGGAACCTTCTCTGTGTCATTGTGATTGTGTTTGCTGCTAATGATTAGGAAATTTTCTCCTTTGTGTTAGGAGAAGGAATTGATTTGATTTGAAAAGACAGACAGACAGACTGACTGACTATTTTTGGTATTTTATTAGCTCGCTGAGATTCCTTGTGAACCTCATGCCTACATATCCCTAGTGGAAGTCAGAGCTTAATGTAGTTCGGGGAACTAACTAGGGAAATTAATTGTTTTTGGTGCCTTGCTTGAAGCTCAAGGTTGAAGCTTGAATTAAATCTCTGTTTACAGTAAAGAGACATGAAGTCATCTTTACAGAGAGGTATTTGTACTATTCTACCACAAACATTTAAAAGTGACAGAAAAGCTAAAAAAAATGATGTTTCATTAAGAGGGGAGTCTACTTGGTTGATCAAGTATGACAGCCATCGTGCCTCTAAAATGAAAGAAAGATGCTCATCCAAATTAGGGAAAGTGTACAAGTCTGGGGATGTGCCAGAGCATGTCTTTCAGAGTCCTAAATGGGAGACTTTGATTGAAATTGAAATTGAAATGTTTGTTTGTTTGAATATGGTAGAGTAGTAAAAATATCTCTCTATAGAGATAAGCTATGTCTATCTACTGTATAAAAGATTTGAATTTAGCTGGCTTGTATGAGGCCCAAGCTTGAGGCTTTTGATTGATTAATTAATTATTATTGACTCTGGGAGATGACTCCACTGGGGATTAATTACAGGGTATTTTTGTGTTCTGTACGAAGCCCAGAATTGAGGCTGACTCTGTTTATTTGATGGATTTTTATTTGGTGTTCTGTACAAAGCCCAGAATTGAGGCTGACTCTGCTTAGGGAGACTATATTTGTGTGCCTTGTACAAAGCCCAAGGTTGTGGCTGACTGCTGAGGATAATTGAATTTTTGAGACTATGAATGACTCTATTTTGTGTGCCTTGTATAAAGCCCAAGGTTGTGGCTAACTCTAGCTAGGGAAAACATTATTTTCTGCCTTGTACAAAGCCCAAGGTTGTGGCGGACTCTTAAATAAACTGAGTATGGATGACTTTATGGGAAAAGATCCTAGGTGTTAGGAATCTTTGACACATGAAAGTATGGTTTAAACTGCCTTGTACAAAGCCCAAGGTTGTGGCTACTGAAAGATGAAGAACTTGTTAGACGCTGGCCTTAGGATCTAGAGGGGGGGTGAATAGATCGTTCACAGTTTTACGGATTTAAACGACTTTTCAGCGGAAGTGATTCTGAATCGACTCGCGTCTATTCCGAACCACTATCGAAACGATTATATATGTGTTTAAAAACCAGTCAAAGACTTGAGGTAAATGATAAGAGTATATGTTGCAGAATCAAAGCGTTTCTCTTATTGGAAATCAGATTAACTTTTTGTATGATGGACAATGTTTGCAATGCAGTAAGAGTGATAGAAACAAATATACAAACACTTGGTGATAATGATCAAATTGAAGGTAATTCAATGTGTGGTGGATTGTGATGTTTATGTAAGTTCTTAATTCACAATCTTAACACTCGAATCGTTGATCAATTTGCTATTATAACCAAATATGAACAGAATGTAAATGAAAAAGTAAAAGCGACAAGAACACGATATTTGTTTAGGCAGTTCGTCGATCGTCCTCGCTACGACTACGTCTGCCCCCAATTCCAAATTGAAATTGGGTAATCTTTCATTAATGTTGAAAGTAGTATATACAAAGAAGATAACAAAGCGATAAACGATAAACCAATTATGTCGATCCTTTGAATCTTCTTCCCCCTTAATCTTGACCAAGATCAAGGTTATCCAAGAGCTTCACTTTGATTCCCTTCTGCAGTGTCTTGATTCCTTGAACTCCCCGTTCCTCAATCGTTACACTCAGCCGAATCCTCAATGAACGCCTCTTGATAAAAACCCCCAAGAACCACCCGTCGTGGAGGACAAAACCCGCAGATTTTATTCACCAACAAACCCCACAAACCTTCACCCACTAGGAATCTTCAATTCCGTTCCATGGACGTTATCGAACTCATCACTAACCCGCAACGCAAGAATGATTATGTGTAATTGTGTTGGAGATGATGAAGAACGAAGATGAGAAGCATTTGTGTATCTTTCAGTCGTTGGTGTTACTTGAATGATTACCCTTGCACAATATATATGATTGCATAACAGTTGGAACCAAGAAAAACTGATTTTTGAACTTTCTTTATCAGTTAGGTCGACCACTTGTAGTGCTTAGGTCGACCTAACAGAGCTTGCAGAATTTTGCTCCCAGTTAGGTCGACCTGTTGAAGGAGTAGGTCGACCAGAATCCTCTTCTGATGCATTCTGGGGACATTTTCACAGATTAGGTCGACCTAGTTGCCATGTAGGTCGACCTAGCAGACTGATATGAAGATTTCTTCATTTTGAGTCGACCTAAATGGTCTGTGAGTCGACCTAGCAGAGGTATATGGATTTTCCTTCATTTTAGGTCGACCTAGGTTGACAGTAGGTCGACCTAACTGCTGATTTTCTGCATTTTTCATGTCCAGCTTGTGTTGAGTCGACTTATATGCATAGTGGATCACCCTGTGCTTTCATGAGTGATCAAATGCTTTGCTTTTCTGATTCCTCCTTGTTGTTTGAATGCTCATTTGAGTTTGCCATAAATCAAAAACATCTTTGAGTGTAATCTTGTACTCACATACTCCCCCTTTTTGATGATGACAAACCAATAGTCAAAAGCTTTGGTAGTAAGTGACAAGGACTCAACAGAGCTCCCCCGTACATCCAGCATCTATCTCTCAACAGGGCAATCTCTCACCAAGGCTCCCCCGTACACTCAGCATCTATTGTATCTATCTCCCCCTTTGACAACATCAAAAAGAGAAACAAAGAGAGCAGAGTAGGAGAGAAACAAGAAAAATAAAGAATACCAGTAGTCATAGAGATAGATAACATGTTTTAAAGCAAGCTAACAACATACATAGTAGTTCAAGAGAATTATAAAAGAGGACATAGAGTGCTACATCATATAATGTTTTTAACAACAAAACAAAGCAAAAAAAAACTTAATGGCATGAAATGCAATGAAATGATGATATGATAACGATATGTCCTAACGCCTGCCCCTTCTTCCTCTTCCTCTTTGAAATGTGTGAGGTCGATCTTCTTCAACCTGTTCCAACAAATCCAGCACAGACATGTTAAGAGTGTTGAAGCTCTGGCTGATGTTAGCATGACGATGCAATGCCGTTTCCTCAAACTGATTCTGCCTCAATATGGAGTTGGATGCAAACGTCTCAAAATCGTTCCTTTGTTCCTGAACCAAGCCGTACAGAGATTGGTATTGCCGTTGTTGTTCCTCATATCTATCTTGTTGAAGCTGCTGCATCGTTTGAAATTGAAGCTGTTGAGTTTCAAAGTTCTGTTGTTGTTGAAGTTGCATAGCTTCAAGCATAGATATTATGTTAGATTGATCAGGAGGAGGTGGAGCAGTGTATCCCCAAGGAACTTCTTCCTGTTGAGACGGAACATATTGCCAATTTGGATCTGTGTCATGAGCTATGTCTTCCATGGTTTGATCCTCCTCATTTGCTATTTCTTGATCGTTTCCCTCTTCCTCATTTCCTACATTGTTTCCAAACTCCGTAGGATCATCATAGTTGTAGATAACCTTCCCTGTTCCTTTTTGAATGAGATAATATGTCTTCCTCACAGGATTCCAATGATATCCCATAAGAGTCAAGGTGGTTTGTGAGAATTCCTGGGATTGATGTACGCGAGTGTAGTGTAAGTGATCAAGTCGCATACCAAAGTGATTGACAATTGTTTGAATGATTGAACCATAACATAGGGCTGTAGTTTTCTGTTTGACTTCATGAAACTTAGCAGCAAGGAAGTGAGGCCAGTGTAAACGCGTTCTGTTTTGCAGCAGATACATGAGCACCACTTCATTTCTTTCAATTCTTGAATATCCTCCAGCCCTTGGTCGAATGATTTTTGAGATTACCCAGTTCAAGAGTCTAGGATCTCGCTTCAAATGACCAGCTGTTATTGTTTCATTTGGTCTATCAAATACGGAAGGATCTTTGAGGATTGACTTCATGTAGGCCTCATGATCATAGTTTCCCGGTACATCCCCGTCTACCATACGGAGTTCATCACCAACGATTGTCAGACCAAAAATACTAATCCAGACCCGTTTGTCAACAACATGCGACCTAGATCCCATTTTGAAACGGAAATTACAACCATCTCCTTTTGTAAATCCTGCATAGAAAGCCCTAACGGTATTCTCACAGTACGGGGTATCACATTGCAATAAGGGATGAATATTTTGATGTTCAATTAACGCAGCGACATCAGGGATATGCATGTTTTCGACAAGATTTGGATCATAAGTATATTGCTTAACAATTTTCCTTTTCATCTGCCACTTCTCAAAGTTTTCTCTACAATCAGGATGAACAAGAGCACTTACCGGTTGAGATGATGAACTGGAAGCAATTTCCTTTCCTTTTCTTGATTTTGGAGGCATGGTTGGAGATGCTTTGAGTGAGAGAGGGATGATTTTTGACAATTTTGAGTTTGAGGAATTAGGGTTAGCCGTACCAAAAGAGATGAGAATGAGAGGGAATGCAAGAATGGAATGTTTTGAATGAATGATATTGGGTCGGGTCGACCTAACAGACCCAAATATGGAAAAAATAACGCAGTAGGTCGACCTAAAGTGAAGCTGGGTCGACCTAACAGAAGTGACAAAACAAATAACCAAATTAGGTCGACCTAAATTGTGAGTAGGTCGACGCAACTTGGACCTTTTTAGTTTTTCTAAAGAAGCTTCTTATGTAGGTCGACTCAAATACAGGGTAGGTCGACCTAAGTTGCTTTCAATGATGAAAATGCCTTAGAAATGTTTCTATATGATGTATTTTTGTTTTGTCATTTGCTTGAATGCACAACCATTGTATGTTATGAATGAAATGATGAACACATATACATAAGTATTTGAGAAGAGTAGATAAGAGCACATGAAGTCACTATAAGCATGTTAATTGATAGCATATTATAGCATCAATAAAATTTTTGGAAGTGAACAATAAACATGTTACCGCTTTCTCAATATGTAGGTGTTTTGTCATCATAGTGTGGAGTCTTCTTGTCAGTGTGCCATACTCCTAGATTTGATAATGAATTGTTTTGATGGAATGTTTCACAGGTTGATTCTTGCGAAAAACTTATCTAGTATCAATTACTCGATGTTCTCCCGGATGCGGGACATAGTCCCAAACAATATTCTGCTAAGAATAGGTTTAAAATCTCTTTGCAATGCAACTTGCCAATTTGCACATCAAGTACTGCGTCCTATGTGTTTCTCGGAATATCTGTATTTGTAATGTATCTCATACATTTGCTATGGCTAGGACACCTACATTTCCTTTGCCAAGTATGATTCTTCAAACTTTCTTCATAGATGACATACCAAAATTTGTATGTCTTCCTATATGTGTCTTGAGCACCATCTATCAAGGAACTACCACCGTTCGGCGATGTCAAGACACTTTTCCTGCGAGATTAAATTAGAGTGGAAGGTCCCCAATCTTCATTGGGTCCTGGATGGTGAGTACACAATTTGTTGCACTTAGGCAACCATTGAAATACTCCTTTAGGAACTAAAGTTCTCCTAAATTTGCATTTTTCAATGGTATGTCCCTTTTTGCAACAATAATGACAGGTAATATGATGAGAATATGGAGTTTTGCTAGTTGATACTTTTGGTACAAAAGTGTATTTACTATATAAAGGAGTATACGATCTTTTGAACTTGTTTGGATCAACCGCAAAAGTCACTTTTGGTTGTAGAGCCTTGTCTAACTTGGCTTTTAGATCTCTCACTTCTTTTTGCCAAATGTGACATGTCTCACAACCAAACCATGATGTAGGATCTAATTCAACTTTGTCCTTTTGAATGTCTAGCATAGATTGTTTTAAAGCTTCCATATCCCTTTCGGTTTTCTCAACTTTTGATTCAAGATATGAAAATATTTTCTTATTTGAGGCCAAAAGTTTGAAAGCTTTAATTGCATCTCTATGTAATTCTTCAAAAGCAAGTTTTAGTTGAGAATGAGATACCTTATCTACGAGTTCAGGTTTAAGATGACTTACAGCTTTCTTTTTCTTGTTTTGATGAGCCATGAAACATAGGTTTGCTGATTCTTCTTCATCGCTTGACGAGCTTTCACTAGATGAATCACTTTCCCATGCTATGTAAGCTCTTTTAGATTTGTTATGACCTTTGCTTTGGTTCTTCTCCTTTTCTTTCTTAAGGTATGGACAATCCGGTTTGTAGTGACCGGCTTTCCCACAATTGAAGCAAAGACCTTTGATCTTTCCTTTGTTGTCGTCATCTTGTTTGAACATGTTTGATTGCTTTCTATAGTTGATCAATCCTTTGTCGGAATGTTTTGCTCCATTTTTCTTTAGATATTTGTTGTATCTTCGCACAAACAGTCCCATTTCCTCATCATCGGAGTCTTCGTCATCACTTGTGTCACTATCCTTTGGCTCTCGTTTTGAGGTCTTGGAGCTCGAAGCTTTTAGAGCTATTGACTTCTTCTCTACCTCTTTCTCCATGTTCTTTTCTTTCTTTGTCCTCTTCTCATGCATGTCAAGGCATTTAAGATGCTGTTCATGTTCCTCTAGTTTACCAAAGAGAGTGGTAATGTCTAAAGTGTTGAGATCATTTGCTTCCTTAATTGCTGTAACTTTGGGCTGCCATTCCCTGTTCAAACACCTTAAGATTTTGTTAGTAGCAACTGCATTGGAAACAGGTCTATCAAGAGAATTTAATCGATTTTTCAGGTGAACGAATCTTTTCTGCATGCTTTCGATGGTTTCACCATCTTCCATGTGGAAAAGTTCGAACTCTTGAGTTAACGTATTGATCCTAGCTAGTTTGACATCATCCGTTCCCTCGTGGGCAACTTGCAATGTATCCCACATAGCTTTAGCTGATCTACAATGGGAAACACGATAGTATTCATCAACTCCTAGAGCTGAGATTAGAATGTTTCTCGCTTTCCAATCGTATGCATATTTCTTTTCATCTTCAGCATTCCAAGTATCTTCTGGTTTTGGAACAACTGCACCAGCTGCATTTGTCATAGTGATCTGAAATGGACCATTGACAATAGCTGTCCAGATGTTCCTATCAATTGCATTGATATGGACACACATACAATCCTTCCAATAGCCGTAGTTTTCTCCGTTGAAAACTGGAGCTCTATTATGAGCCCCTTTAGGTCCAGAAGCCATCTTTCCAATAAGTGTTTCACGTAGCACGGAATAAACCAGAGCTCTTGATGCCACTTGTTAGACGCTGGCCTTAGGATCTAGAGGGGGGGTGAATAGATCGTTCACAGTTTTACGGATTTAAACGACTTTTCAGCGGAAGTGATTCTGAATCGACTCGCGTCTATTCCGAACCACTATCGAAACGATTATATATGTGTTTAAAAACCAGTCAAAGACTTGAGGTAAATGATAAGAGTATATGTTGCAGAATCAAAGCGTTTCTCTTATTGGAAATCAGATTAACTTTTTGTATGATGGACAATGTTTGCAATGCAGTAAGAGTGATAGAAACAAATATACAAACACTTGGTGATAATGATCAAATTGAAGGTAATTCAATGTGTGGTGGATTGTGATGTTTATGTAAGTTCTTAATTCACAATCTTAACACTCGAATCGTTGATCAATTTGCTATTATAACCAAATATAAACAGAATGTAAATGAAAAAGTAAAAGCGACAAGAACACGATATTTGTTTAGGCAGTTCGTCGATCGTCCTCGCTACGACTACGTCTGCCCCCAATTCCAAATTGAAATTGGGTAATCTTTCATTAATGTTGAAAGTAGTATATACAAAGAAGATAACAAAGCGATAAACGATAAACCAATTATGTCGATCCTTTGAATCTTCTTCCCCCTTAATCTTGACCAAGATCAAGGTTATCCAAGAGCTTCACTTTGATTCCCTTCTGCAGTGTCTTGATTCCTTGAACTCCCCGTTCCTCAATCGTTACACTCAGCCGAATCCTCAATGAACGCCTCTTGATAAAAACCCCCAAGAACCACCCGTCGTGGAGGACAAAACCCGCAGATTTTATTCACCAACAAACCCCACAAACCTTCACCCACTAGGAATCTTCAATTCCGTTCCATGGACGTCATCGAACTCATCACTAACCCGCAACGCAAGAATGATTATGTGTAATTGTGTTGGAGATGATGAAGAACGAAGATGAGAAGCATTTGTGTATCTTTCAGTCGTTGGTGTTACTTGAATGATTACCCTTGCACAATATATATGATTGCATAACAGTTGGAACCAAGAAAAACTGATTTTTGAACTTTCTTTATCAGTTAGGTCGACCACTTGTAGTGCTTAGGTCGACCTAACAGAGCTTGCAGAATTTTGCTCCCAGTTAGGTCGACCTGTTGAAGGAGTAGGTCGACCAGAATCCTCTTCTGATGCATTCTGGGGACATTTTCACAGATTAGGTCGACCTAGTTGCCATGTAGGTCGACCTAGCAGACTGATATGAAGATTTCTTCATTTTGAGTCGACCTAAATGGTCTGTGAGTCGACCTAGCAGAGGTATATGGATTTTCCTTCAGTTTAGGTCGACCTAGGTTGACAGTAGGTCGACCTAACTGCTGATTTTCTGCATTTTTCATGTCCAGCTTGTGTTGAGTCGACTTATATGCATAGTGGATCACCTTGTGCTTTCATGAGTGATCAAATGCTTTGATTTTCTGATTCCTCCTTGTTGTTTGAATGCTCATTTGAGTTTGCCATAAATCAAAAACATCTTTGAGTGTAATCTTGTACTCACAGAACTCACTGGGGAGACTCTATTATCTGCCTTGTACAATGCCCAAGGTTGAGGCTGACTGTTGACAGGGGAGTTTTATTGTTTGGTGCCTTGTATGAAGCCCAAGGTTGAGGCTAACTTCTTTTGTTGGTTTTGACTCTACTGGAGATTAAAAAGACTGTTTTTCTTTGGAAGCTAACCCTTTCCAGGGATTTTTGACTCAGCTGGAGAAATTATTTGGTAAAAGACTGACTTTATCATGTTTTTTGGAGGCTGACCCTTTCCAGGGGTTTTGACTCTTTTGGGGAAATTATCTCCTAAGAGAAATGAATCTTTAGTTTTTTTGACATTTTTATTAATTGACTTTGGAGGCTAACCCTTTCCAGGGGATTTTATTGAAATGATGGATTGATTTGGAGGCTAACCCTTTCCAGGGGTTTTATTGAAATGAAAGAATGTGTGGAAGCTAACCCTTTCCAGGGATTTTATTGAAATGATTGGCAGAAAGATTATCTAGTGGAAACTTCTTGTTTAAAGCCCAAGATGAAGGCTGACACATGCTGAGGAGAAAATAAACATAGATTCTAGACTCTGCTAAGGAAGATTGATGAAGATAAGGGTGACAGAGACTGTCCATGTCTCTCATTCCAAAAGGTGTACTCAATGCAAAATTGAGACAAACTTGGCTTGTTTAAAGTCTGGTTTAAATTGGAAGAAACTCACCAGGGTAGGCTAAAAGGTGACTAAAGACCTGTTCCTATGTTTATAAGAAACCTGATCGGTCCTTGTATACAAGCTCAAGAGGAAGCTGGAAATGCTTTAAAGAAGCCTGTGGGTCCTTGTACAAAGCCCAAGAGGAGGCTAATCGAGGGTCCTTGTTATAGCACAAGAGAAAGCTATGTAGTTTTGAACTTATTTTGGCTCTAAGCAAATGGGTAAGAGGTTTCACCAGGAATAATTCCTCTTTGGGTGGATGTGTCCTATATTTTTGGATTCTAAGGTTTTTGCCAAGATGTTTCACCGGGAATAATTCATCTTGGGGGTTTGAACTACAGATCTCTAATTAGGAAAGAGCCTTCACCGGGAAGACATTCTCAATCCTAGGTCATATTCCTATAATATATGTATATAGTTTAACTGTCCTAAGGTTTATACTCAAACGTAGTTCTAAACTAATATATATGCACAGTTTATATTTGACAGTAATTTAAATAAAGACTGTAAATTGAAAGCTTGTAAAGCCTAACCTGGATGGAGTGGAGGCCTTTGAAGAAGTATGTACAGAGCCTCAACAGTAATTTTTGGATAACAGTTGAATATATATATGATAAACAGTTAAGGGTTTTTGAAAACAGAAGAAGTGAAGATGGACAAAGGTCACATAGGTATCTGAAGAGTTTCACCGGGAATAATGCCCTTCAAATACCAGAAGAATGTTTTGAAAAACAGAAAGAAGATTTTGAAAATACAGTTTTGAAAACAAGCTAAGAAGAGAAGGTGTTTGGGACTTACACTCTATTAGAGGCCCAGTACTTTACAGTACTGGTGTAAAAGCAATTTGAAAAAAAAAATGATTTGGAATGATACAAGGTTTTGTTGTTTGAAAACCTTAATCATTTGATTTATTCGGAGATTGAAAACAGTTTTGAAATTTGACAAAAAAAGTCAACTTAATTAAGGTAAAGATGAAGATCTATGCCTAATTAAGACCTAAACAATTAGGGTTTTATCATAAACTTTATTTACAAAATGATTAGGTTAAAACAAAGTGAATGTATATATTTAAAGTTTTTAATAAAGCACTTAAAACATACTATTTTAAACCTAATAAAAATATATGAAATAAATAATATTTTTATGATTTTTTTGATTATTCACAAAATAGATGTATTAAATGACAAGTGTGTGAAAAATGAAGTGAAAATAAATTAGTTTGATAGGTTAATTAATTATGTGAAGTTGTGAGAAAATTGAAGGAAATTAGTGATAAAAAAAATAATGTTTTGTCACCTAGAGGGATTGAACTCACGCCCTCCAAGTCACTAACCCAAAATAACACCACTGGGCCAACGCGCGCTTGGTGTTATTGTCACACATCCAGTTCATTATATTTTCAAACAAGTGGTTAATCATGGAAAAATAAAAGAAACAAAAAGTCTGGGGCGAGGGGGATTCGAACCCCAGACTTGAGGCATGAGGAGACTAAGAGCGCATGTGTGGCCACTGGGGCAAGTTATTCAGTCGTTTATAAAACACCTATCATTAAATATAAAATAAACTCTACCCTGAGGTTTGAAATTTGCGCGCCACCACCATTGTCATCTTCTTCCTCAAGCTCCAACAATTTGAATTTCTGAACTCTCTCAATTCTCAACCATTTGCAACGATATAAAGACCAAACTTGCTCTAAATTCACTCACGATTCTAGATATGTAACTATTATGAATTTATATTAACTATATCTACTGAATTATCTAAAATACGTGAAGAACCCTAAAATTTGGAATTCAAATTAAATGACTATACTGAAGCATAAATGACTGATGATAGAGGGTTTTTAATCCTCTTATGATGCTGAATAGAATGGTGTCGAGTTTTAGCCAGAAAGATACACGAATTAGAGGGATGGAGTTGAGAAACTTACCTCTGAAAATGAAGGTCGTGAGGATGTTAGAGAGCACCTGGGCTTGAATGAATGATCTCAATAGCTTCCTTGAGACTCAATGATGCTAACTGGATGCTTATTGGAGCTTGAATCCTCCTGAATTGCTCTATGGACCTCCCTCGATTTCAGCTTCAAGTGAACATGGAGGGTGATGATTCTCGAGTTACAGATGAGCTGCAGCCATCTGGTTAGCTTCACTATGACCTGAGGAGTGTGTCTGGATGATTGGCTTGGCTTGAAAACTCCTGAATTACTCCATGGTCCTCCAACTGCAAGTGCTCCAAATGAGAGGTGAAGGTGATGATTCTCCACGCCCAGAAGTGTTCCAGAGGTTTGGATCACTCCCAAATGCCTCCCTCAATGTGTTTGAATACTTACTTTCAAAGAGAGAGCTTTGGTTTGAAGAATCCGAGTCTTCTTGCCAAAGGACCTTTGAAAAAACTAAGTATGAAGAAAGAAAAGAGAAAGCAAGAATTCTGTTGCTTTGGTGTGTTTTTTGAATGAGAATGAGGCCTCTATTTATAGGCAATTGGTTCAGTACTGATTGAGAGAGTGAGCTTGCTTAGTGGGAGAGTTTTGGTTTCTTAGCCATGAAGAAATTCAAAGAATATCCCAAGTGCAATGATGAGAATTTTGATTCCATTTGATCAATCCCCTAGCCCTCGATTTTGCTTGATCTAAGGGGACAATTCTGAGCCAGAAATAAGCTCTAATTGGTTGGTGAGAAGATTCCTTGGGTGATTCATCAATTTGCCATAAATTCAAAAATGTAATCATTACATAATCACATGTTCTTCTTTTTAGAATCTTCTTCAATTCTTATGGCATGGTGAAAATGAATGCATGGCATTGTTTCAGATATGTTATGGGTCGTGTAGCATCCATAATTGAGGTCATGTGCACAAAATTTCAAAGTTCAAAAATGATGCATGACCTATAATTTTACTTCATGAGGCCAACTTTGAACAAGCATAACTCTTAGCTCAAATTGAATTTGGAGAAGGTTGAACACAATTTGGAAAGCCCTAAACATCTACTTCAAATAATTAGTTTATGTCTTCTTCAGAATCACTTGGGAAATTTGTGAAAAATGAGCCCAAAGTTGGATGAAAACTAGGTTAAAAACACTTAGAAAATTTCTAAGTGTTTATGACCTAAAACTTCAAAATTTTCAAAACCCTTAAATGGTTGATCTTTAGAAAAAAGTTGTATTGTAAGATGTTGTTTTATTTTGCAAGATCTACAACTTTCATGTTGGAAGTTTTTTGAGTTGTGTAGGTGAAATTTTGAGTTCTCACAATGCCCTCAAAAACCCTAATTCCCGACTTTTTGCTCCTTGATGAATTTCTTTGAATTTCTTTGGTCAAATGACTTTGACATCCATATATTGATGATATTGATCTTTGAAAGTCATTTTTTGACCAAAAACCTTAAAAGTCAATGATGATCCCACACAGTTGACTTTTCCTGACAAAGTGAATTTTTGGGCTTTTGTGTAGAAACAAGATCTTTTCCTCAAATGAATGATGTAAATGGATTATATTGAGGTAGAAGAGACTCTTGAATCATGTCTTGAGTTTTGGATCCATGCCCTGATTAAAAGTCAACTATCTTGGTGAATTAGGTCAAAAACCCTAATTGTCGACCAGAGGACAATGATGACTGTAGATTTTGAACTGAGGTGTAATGTCCAGTGGATCTTATCATATGAGTTATTTGAAGATGATTGATGTCTTTGAATGGTTCCCTGGGGCTTTTTATGGTTTCCCAAAGGTGATCCCTGATTTTAGTCCTTGATAAGGCTCAAAACCCTAGTCTGTGGATCTGAGTAATTCTGTGTTTAGATGACTGGGTGTCTTAATCAATCATAGGTGAAATAATGAAGCTCTTGAGTCTCATGATTGTGTTAGAGACTAATCCTCCTATTGATTGATCCTTTGCCTGAGTTTTCTTGTCTTTGAACACCCTCGATTGAATGTCAGGCTGCTCTGGGTACTTGCTTTGACTTGATGAAAATCCTGAAGATATGTCATCTCAGGGGGGTCAAAAATTAGGGTATGACACATTGCTCTTTAGAAACAGACATAAGACAAGTCACCTTCTGATTCTTAAGATCCTGAAGATCTGTCTTATAAAAGTTGTTCTTTCTCTTGCCTGTAAATAGGATTGAGCCATCCTTCTGACTTACAGTCTTGCAAGACTTTTGATTGAAGATTATATCATAACCATTGTCACTTAATTGACTTATGGACAATAAGTTATGCGTTAATCCTTCTACAAGAAGTACATTAGTTATGGAAGGAGAGTTACCAAGACTTATGGTTCTAGAGCCAATGATTTTGCCCTTCTGATCTCCTCCAAACTTGACTTCTCCACCTGGTTTAAGCACCAGGTCTTGGAATGTAGACCTTCTTCCCTTCATGTGTCGCGAGCACCCAGAGTCCAGGTACCATGACATTTTGCTTTATGTCCTCTTTGCCGCCAAGGATATCTGCAACAGAAATTATCTTCTCCTTAGGTACCCACAATTTCTTGGGTCCTTTCTTGTTAGTTCTCCTCAAGTTCTGATTGAACTTGGGTTTAGCAAAATATTTAGCAGGAGGAACAATATGATACTTCTTATTCTGAGTTCCATGATATTTCTTAGGTTGTGTCACATGCTTCTTGGTGTGTGTTATGTGAAAACGTTTTGCATGTGATGTGTGCTTAATATCATGGGAGTGGCCAAATTTAAATTGGTTATACAGAGGCTTGTATGATATTTTCATATCATCCACAGATTCTAGCTTGTATGGGACTTCACCCTCATAACCAATGCCAACTCTCTTGTTCCCAAACACAGCATATATCATAGAAGCTAGCTGACTTCTGCCAATACTTCTAGATAAGAACTTTCTGAAGCTCGAGTCATATTCTTTCAGAATATGATTCATGCTAGGAATGGATTTTTCTGTTTCAGAAGGAGATCCACTATCTTTGGATAGATTTAAAACTTTTTCCTTCAGTTCAGAATTTTCCAATTCCAGCTTCTTAGTTTCAAATTCAAACTGCTTTTTCAGCTTTTTGTATTTGATACTAAGATGAGCCTTGAGTTCCAGAAGTTCTGTTAAACTGGAAACTAACTCTTCTCTAGATAGTTCAGAAAATACCTCTTCAGAATCTGATTCTGATGTAGATTCTGATCCATCATCTTCTGTAGCCATCAGCGCAAAGTTGGCCTGCTCTCCTTCAGAGTCTGATTCTGATTCTGATTCAGAATCATCCCATGTTGCCATAAGACCTTTCTTCTTATGAAACTTCTTCTTGGGATTCTCCTTCTGAAGTTTTGGACACTCGTTCTTGTAATGTCCAGGCTCATTGCACTCATAGCAGACAGCCTTCTTCTTGTCAGATCTTCTGTCGCCAGAAGATTCTCCACGTTCAAATCTCTTTGAACTTCTGAAGCCTCTGAACTTCCTTTGCTTGCTCTTCCAGAGTTGGTTTACCCTTCTGGAGATCATGGACAATTCATCTTCTTCTTCAGATTCTGATTCTTCAGGATCTTCTTCTCTAGCCTGAAAAGCGTTAGTGCATTTTTTAACATTAGATTTTAATGCGATAGACTTACCTTTCTTCTGAGGCTCGTTTGCATCCAGCTCTATTTCATGGCTTCTCAAGGCACTGATAAGCTCTTCCAAAGAAACTTCATTCAGATTCTTGGCAATCTTGAATGCAGTCACCATTGGACCCCATCTTCTGGGTAAGCTTCTGATGATCTTCTTTACATGATCAGCCTTGGTGTAGCCTTTGTCCAGAACTCTTAATCCAGCAGTCAGAGTTTGAAATCTTGAAAACATCTTCTCAATGTCTTCATCATCCTCCATCTTGAAGGCTTCATATTTCTGGATTAGAGCAAGAGCTTTAGTCTCCTTGACTTGAGCATTTCCCTCATGGGTCATTTTCAATGACTCATATATATCATGGGCAGTTTCCCTGTTAGATATCTTCTCATACTCAGCATGAGAGATAGCATTCAGCAAAACAGTCCTACATTTATGATGATTCTTGAAATCTTTCTTTTGATCATCAGTCATTTCGCTTCTCGTGAGCCTTACACCAGTAGCTTTAACAGGATGTTTGTAACCATCCAACAGAAGATCCCATAGATCAGCATCCAGACCAAGAAAGTAACTTTCCAGTTTATCTTTCCAATATTCAAAGTTTTCACCATCGAATATTGGTGGTCTAGTATAACCATTGTTACCATTGTATTGCTCAGCAGAGCCAGATGTAGATGCAGTTGGATTTGATTGAGATTCACCAGCCATCTTTTACTGAAGCGTTTTTCTCTTCCTGAATCTTTTCTAAACACGGTTAAGTGCTTGCACCTTAGAACTGGCGCTCTGATGCTAATTGAAGGATAGAAAAACACTTAGAAAGGGGGGGTTTGAATAAGTGTAGTCTAAAAACTTGAACGATAAAAACAATATGCACAGTTATTTTTATCCTGGTTCGTTGTTAACTAAACTACTCCAGTCCACCCCCACGGAGTGATTTACCTCACCTGAGGATTTAATCCACTAATCGCAACAGATTACAATGGTTTTCCACTTAGTCCGCGACTAAGTCTTCTAGAGTATCCTGATCACAACCTGATCACTCCAGAAACAAATGCTTAGACACAAGCTAAGACTTTCTTAGAGTATCCTGACCACCACGTGATCACTCTAATTACAACTGCTTAGACACAAGCTAAGACTTCCTAGAGTATCCTGATCAACACTTGATCACTCTAGTTACTTACAAATTAATGTAATCAATTCTAAGAGTATTTCAAATGCTTCTGAAAAGCTATAATCACAACAGTGATATTTCTCTTAACGTTTAAGCTTAATCTCACTAATATATTACAACAGCAATGTAGTGAGCTTTGATGAAGATGAAGTTTCTGAGCTTTGAATTTGAACAGCGTTTCAGCAAGTCTTTCAGAATAATTTCGTTCAGAATTGGTTAACCTTGCTTCTCATCAGAACTTCATATTTATAGGCGCTTGAGAAGATGACCGTTGGGTGCATTTAATGCTTTGCGTATTCCGTACAGCATTGCATTTAATGTTTCACGCTTTTGTCAACTACCTCGAGCCTTGTTCACGTTGTGTCTACTGACGTTGCCTTTAATAGCTTCCAACGTTCCTTTTGTCAGTCAGCGTAGCCTGCCACCTGTACTTTCTTCTGATCTGATGTTTGTGAATAAAATATTTGAATATCATCAGAGTCAAACAGCTTGGTGCATAGCATCTTCTTGTCTTCTGACCTTGAAGTGCTTCTGAGCGTGATACCATGAGAACTTCAGTGCTTCTGCTTCTGATCTCAAGTTCTTCTGATGCTTCCATAGACCCATGTTCTGATTCTGCCTTGACCATCTTCTGATGTCTTGCCAGACCATGTTCTGATGTTGCATGCTGAACCTTCTGAGACAAAGCTTCTGAGCGCTGATTTGTGCATACTCTTTATATATTTCCTGAAATGGAAATTGCAATGTATTAGAGTACCACATTATCTCACACAAAATTCATATCCTTGTTATCATCAAAACTAAGAATATTGATCAGAACAAATCTTGTTCTAACAGTATGGATAGAGGACCGCAAGATGTAGTGGATCCTAAGTGTCATACCCCAATTTTTGACCTAAGATACCACCTCATATCATTGCATATGCATCATTTGCATCTCTAACAAATTGCATAGCTTGTGTTTGCTACTTGTGACTCAGCAGGGTTTAATCAGGAAATCACTCATCAGTGCAAGTAACAATCAATTAGGGTTTTGTTCTCCCTTCATCTCAAATGAACTATCTTCATCAACAATCAACATTTGGTCCTCAGAGATTCACTTCAACAAACTCAACAGCTTTGAATCGACTGAATTAGGGTTTTGACTGAAGACAGCATACTCCTGACTTTTGCTCAGAATTTGACCTAATGGCTTGGGACATGATATCAAGACCTCAAGTGTTTATGACCTAAAACTTCAAAATTTTCAAAACCCTTAAATGGTTGATCTTTTGAAAAAAGTTGTATTGTAAGATGTTGTTTTATTTTGCAAGATCTACAACTTTCATGTTGGAAGTTTTTTGAGTTGTGTAGGTGAAATTTTGAGTTCTCACCATGCCCTCAAAAACCCTAATTCCCGACTTTTTGCTCCTTGATGAATTTATTTGAATTTCTTTGGTCAAATGACTTTGACATCCATATATTGATGATATTGATCTTTGAAAGTCATTTTTTGACCAAAAACCTTAAAAGTCAATGATGATCCCACACAGTTGACTTTTCCTAACAAAGTGAATTTTTGGGCTTTTGTGTAGAAACAAGATCTTTTCCTCAAATGAATGATGTAAATGGATTATATTGAGGTAGAAGAGACTCTTGAATCATGTCTTGAGTTTTGGATCCATGCCCTGATTAAAAGTCAACTATCTTGGTGAATTAGGTCAAAAACCCTAATTGTCGACCAGAGGACAATGATGACTGTAGATTTTGAAATGAGGTGTAATGTCCAGTGGATCTTATCATATGAGTTATTTGAAGATGATTGATGTCTTTGAATGGTTCCCTGGGGCTTTTTATGGTTTCCCAAAGGTGATCCCTGATTTTAGTCCTTGATAAGGCTCAAAACCCTAGTCTGTGGATCTGAGTAATTCCGTGTTTAGATGATTGGGTGTCTTAATCAATCATAGGTGAAATAATGAAGCTCTTTAGTCTCATGATTGTGTTAGAGACTAATCCTCCTATTGATTGATCCTTTGCCTGAGTTTTCTTGTCTTTGAACACCCTCGATTGAATGTTAGGCTGCTCTGGGTACTTGCTTTGACTTGATGAAAATCCTGAAGATATGTCATCTCAGGGGGGTCAAAAATTAGGGTATGACAGATGCCCCTATTTAAGTTTCTTTTATCTGGAGGGAGAGAGATTGAGATCGCGATCTCTCCGGCGTAAAAGAGACTTAAATATCAAAGAATGCCCGAATTTTGGGCGCTCCTGAGATGTTGTAATTGATAAAATCTTTTCATGACTTGATCCCGTTGTCGCACTTGGCGGGGGATGAGGAGATAAATTCCTGCAGAAATACCTGATGTGGATTATGGTGAATGGATGGCAATGTAGGATGCGCAATCCATCTTCTTTAACTAAGTGTTGATACTTAGAAAAAGGTAAACAACCTCCCCCTTGTTTCGGATGTCCATATCTCGAAACTGGCCTTAGTTGTGTTTGGACAATATCTCAGATAAAGAGAAAATTTCCAAAGGTCTGTTTCCTCATCAAACTTCTTACCAGCGCTTGGAGGTAAGATGCCATTTGACGGCTGTAGAGAAACTTCAAAGGTTTGTTTCCTCGTCAAACTTCTTACCAGCGCTTGGAGGTAAGATGCCATTTGACGGCTGTAAAGAAACTTCAAAGGTTTGTTTCCTCGTCAAACTTCTTATCAGCGCTTGGAGATAAGATGCCATTTGACGGCTGTAGAGAAACTTCAAAGGTTTGTTTCCTCGTCAAACTTCTTATCAGCGCTTGGAGATAAGATGCCATTTGACGGCTGTAGAGAAACTTCAAAGGTTTGTTTCCTCGTCAAACTTCTTATCAGCGCTTGGAGATAAGATGCCATTCGACGGCTGTAAAGAAACTTCACCATCTTCCCTTTTGACTTGACGTCTTTGAAAGAATGTCATATGGCCTCATGATCTTTTGAGGGGCTAATGACTTTGTTTGAAGGCGGGCGAACTGTTTTCGGGGTGAAAACTGCCATTCGTCAACTGATGCCTGGGGAATCAACGAACTGTTTTCCTAAGAGGAAGACTGCCATTCATCGACTCTTGTGGGGAGTTAAACATCCCAGAAACAGACAAACTGTTTGAAGAAACTGCCATTTGTCGATCTCTTGAGTATTTAACAGACAAACTGTCTTTTCTTGGGAAAAGACTGCCATTTGTCGACCCTGTCATGAAAGAAAGTGAGCAAACTGTCTTCTGCTGAAAGAGACTGCCATTTGCTGACTTTGTCATGAAGGAAAGTGAGCAAACTGTCTTCTGCTGAAAGAGACTGCCATTTGCTGACTTTGTTATGATAGAAAGTGAGCAAACTGTCTTCTGCTGAAAGAGACTGCCATTTGCTGACTTTGTTATGAAAGAAAGTGAGCAAACTGTCTTCTACTGAAAGAGACTGCCATTTGCTGACTTTGTTAGGGAATCTGAACTATCTTCTGGACGAAGACTATCATTCGCTGATTCCGCTGGGGAACCATTTGTCGATCTGCTGGGAGATTCTGAATTTTTCTTTGACAAGAAGTGGCACCTCTTGACCCTGCTGGGGAAATACCAAACCTGTAGGGAATTCCAAAATGTGAAGCAGACTATCTTATCTGAAGAAGACTGTCGAATGACGCTCTGCAGGAGATTCTCGGCTGAGGAATTCCAAAAGTGAACAAACTATCTCTTTGAGGGAGACTACCATTTGTTGACTTGCTTGAGGAGATCCTTGTGTATGAACTGTTGTTTCGAAGGAAAAAGTTTCTCCGGAACTTGCAGGGGAAACTTGAGTTCATGCCTCAATGACTCAGGCATTCACAGGATCAAAGCCTGACTCGACTATGCAGTTATGATGTAATGTATGCATGAATATTATGACAATGATAAAATGTAAAGTGAATGTGAATGGAATTGTCGCAGATGTAAAATCCTAAGATACGACTTGAATTCTTGTTGATCAGAAGATGTCCTCTTCTTGTAGTTCGAACTCTGTTGGGAATACCTGGTTATCAGTTGTCCGCTGTCCGAAGTGAGTAATATGAATTGAAGTAAAGATCCGTCATCGGGAGATGTTCGCAAAGCGACCTCATGGGGAAATCTTGGTTCCCGGAGTCTCAACCGTTCCCGGAGCAACTGTTTGCATTCTTCCTATTGTTTGTAAACCTTAGAAAGAAATTTCACTTTTATTTTTGCAAGTAAATTCATTTTATTTTATGAAAACATTTGTTTCAAGAAATTGACTGTTTAAACTTAAAATGCATTCCAAGAAACTGAATAAGACTAGATTGCAAAGGAAAAGCACAAGGCTCAAATTATTATATATGGAATGGTAATCAGCCAAATGCTTGATTCCATGGAGTATTTACAAAGTTGGAAATTGGTAATTTTCGGGAAAAGGGCTACGATGAAACGTGACGACCGTTATCTTTCCCTTCCACTTCGAGTTGCGCTGTATTCGTGCTTCGTAGAAGATGACCTACTGCTGATGAATACTCCGCTATGGATTTTGAATGATCAAGTTTGTCCTAAACACAGTTACTTGCCATATATCCCTAACTTTTGCGTAAACTACCCCTTTCGGGTTTTAAGTTTACCGGGATTGATTAATATATTTTTTTTATGTCTCTAATTTTTGCCTGAATCGCCCTTTCGGGTTTTCGATTCACCGAGACGCTCTTTTTTGCCTAAGTCGCTCTTTGCGAGTTTTCAACTTAGCGAGCTGTTCTTTTGTTTATTTAGGCGAAGTATTTCTTGACTGCGTCGACGTTCACAGGACGGGTGAATTCTTCTCCATCCATAGTCGTGAGTATTAAGGCTCCTCCTGAGAAAGCTCTCTTGACCACGTAGGGGCCGTCATAATTGGGAGTCCATTTCCCTCTCGAATCTGTGAGAAAAGATTGAATCTTTTTTAGTACAAGGTCGCCTTCTTTGATTGTGCGAGGTCGAACCTTTTTGTCGAAAGCTTTCTTCATTCTTTGTTGATATAGCTGTCCGTGGCATAAAGCTGTCATGCGCTTTTCTTCGACTAAGTTCAATTCATCGAATCTGCTTTGACACCACTCGGCTTCTGTTAATTTTGCCTCCATCAAAACTCTCATTGATGGAATCTCAACCTCTATAGGTAGGACTGCCTCCATGCCATATACAAGGGAGAAAGGAGTTGCTCCGGTCGAAGTACGTACTGATGTACGGTAACCATGAAGAGCATACGGGAGCATTTCATGCCAGTCTTTGTAAGTGATGACCATCTTCTGAATGATTTTCTTGATGTTTTTGTTAGCTGCTTCTACAGCTCCATTCATCTTTGGTCTGTAAGGAGATGAGTTGTGATGTTCGATCTTGAATTCTTCACAAAGCTCCTTCATCATTTTGTTATTCAAATTTGACCCGTTGTCAGTGATTATCTTGCTAGGAACGCCGTAGCGACAGATGATGTGATTCTTGATAAACCTGACGACAACTTGTCTTGTAACGTTTGCATATGAAGCTGCTTCAACCCATTTGGTGAAATAGTCTATAGCTACCAAGATGAAGCGATGTCCGTTGGACGCTTTTGGTTCGATCATTCCAATCATGTCGATTCCCCACATGGAGAAAGGCCAAGGGGAAGAGAGTATGTTGAGAAGAGATGGTGGCACATGAATTCTATCGGCGTAGATCTGGCATTTGTGACACCTCTTTGCGTACTGGTAGCAATCTGACTCCATCGTCAGCCAATAATATCCTGCTCTCAGTATTTTCCTTGTCATGGTATGTCCATTGGTGTGAGTACCAAAGGAACCTTCATGTATTTCTCTCATGAGTATGTCTGCTTCTTTTCTGTCAACGCATCTGAGCAGAACCATGTCGAAGTTTCTCTTGTACAGAACATCTTCATTCAAGAAGAATCTACAAGCTAACTTTCTCAAAGTCTTTCTATCTTTCTTTGATGCCCCAAGAGGGTACTCTTGCTTTTGAAGAAAGTTCTTGATGTCGTGATACCACGGTTTGTCGTCGATGATTGCTTCTACTGTGAACACATGAGCGGGCTTATCCAGGCGCATAACATCGATCCGAGGAACGTCATTCCAATGATTTATCCTAATCATGGAAGAGAGTGTGGCTAATGCATCAGCCAAATTGTTTTCTTCACGAGGAATGTGATGAAAATCTACCCTGTCGAAGAATGGTAACAATCTTCTCGCGTAGTCTTTGTAAGGAATTAGCCCTGGTTGGCGTGTTTCCCATTCTCCTTTGATTTGATTGATGACCAAAGCAGAATCTCCATATACATCCAAGTGTTTGATTCTTAGATCCATGGCTTCTTCGAGACCCATGATGCAAGCTTCATATTCGGCCTCATTGTTTGTGCATTTGAAAGTTAATCTGGCAGTAAATGGAATGTGGGTACCCTGAGGTGTAACAATGATTGCCCCAATTCCTCGTCCATAAGCATTGACAGCTCCGTCAAAGATTAAGCCCCACTGGGATCCTATCTCAGGTCCTTCGTCTGGTAGTGGCTCGTCGTAATCTTTCATCTTGAGGTACATGACGTCCTCGTCCGGAAAGTCGAAACTGGTTGATTCATGACCATTGAGTGGGTGGTGAGCCAGGTGCTCAGCTAGAATGCTTCCTGATCAGTGGTTTTCACACGTATTTTTACCGCTGTTTTTAGTTATCTTTAAGTATTTTATTTTATGTTTTAATTTATTATTCGTCATTTTATGCTTTGGTTTTGTGTTTAAGTGTTTGTAGGCTCAGATGAATGAAGTGGAGAAAATCAGTGCGAAACGTGAAGAAACTGATGAAAAAGCACATGGCCTGGCCAAACGCGTCCCCACACGCGTGTGGAGCCTATGAAAGTGCATTCTGCTGCTCAAACGCGTCCCCAAACGCGTGTGGAAGTGAAATGCTGAGGTCTGCTGACCAAACGCGTGCCCAGACGCGTCCCAGGCCACCAAACGCGTGCCCACACGCGTCCCAGCTGCCAGAATTACAAAGGAATGCCTGCCCCTGCCAAGACGCGTCCCAGGACGCGTGTCCAGCCACCAAACGCGTGTCCACACGCGTGTGCACGTAAAAGAATGGGCTTTCTTGCTGAAAAGCCCAGTTTGGCAGAAATAAAAGGAGGAGGTTGCGTTTGGACAAGGGTTCGACGAATTTGGGAGCGAAAATACACTGTAGAAGGCTGGAGAACTCAGATTCTATGCAAGGATTGAAGATTTCTATGAGCTTTTGCCATTGAAGATTGGATTTCCTTCATTTATCTGTAATGTCTACAATTTACACTATGGTTTCTGTTATTTTCATGAGTAGCTAAACCCCCCATTGCTAGGGGGGTGACCCTGATTCTGATTGTGATGAATTCATTCAATTGATGCAATAACTATTTTACTTTTCGTATTTGTTAATTTGTTCTTCATCCGTTAATAATGCTTTATCCGTCAGAAAAACGGATTCTGAATATGAATGAATAGTGTAGCTGGACGGCATATTATTTGTGGACATGATTAAGAACATATAATATCTATATCACCTAGGACTAGGGATATCATATTGTAACCGGAATTTCTTGTTATTGGAATGCTTGATCATAACCGTAATTATCTATGGACATAGTAATTAGGTTGTGAGGTCAAAGATCTTTTCACTAAGGCCTTAGGATTAGATACTCTAAAGAACCGGTAATTAACTCTGAAAAGCATGTTATTGTATTGAGACAGAGAATTCGTTGCATGAAGAATCATTCACCGTCCCTAGCAATCTACTCATCTCTGTTCATCGTTCTATTATTCTGTTTATTTACTTTATTTGCAAAACCAATCAAAACAACCTTTTGAACTTTTGTTTAATTGAAACACTGATAAAACTCTATATCGTCAAGCAGTCCTTGAGATTCGATACTTGGGATTTTCCCATTACTACTACATAGGCGAAAATAGTACACTTGCTATTTTCCTATCAAGTTTTTGGCGCCGTTGCCGGGGACTGCCGAAGATTATAGAGTTCTAGATTTATTTCAATTAAAATTTTGTTGCTCTGCGACTAAAATTTTATTTTCTGCATTTTTTATTTATTTTTCCTAATTCTAATATTTGTCTAATCTGTGTATGCGAGGTAAGGCCTCAGCTGAATTTCTTTTTGACGCAGAAATCGAAAGAACTTTGCACGCAAGGCGAAGACAAGCTCGGTTGGCTAAACTGGAACCTGAAGAGGAAATTGTGTCAGTTCATTCCGATTCAGAGTCTGAAAGTGAAGAAGAAACCATGGGTGAAAATCCTCCTCCTCCTGAGAGACTCCTTGGTGACTATGGTGCTGCAAACACACCGGGGGGAAGATAAACAATTATCAACCAACCGGTAAATGCTGCAAATTTTCAACTACATCCAAGCACAATCAATCAGCTTGAAAGGAAACCTTTCACCGGAAAGGTAAATGAAGATGCAAACAAGCACCTGCAGAGATTTCTGACCATGAGCACAACTCTAAAAATTGAAGGGCATACAGAAGAAGCAAAGAAGCTGAGAATGTTCCCGTTCACTTTAGCCGAAGAAGCAGAAGAGTGGTTTTATTCTCTTCCAGCAGGCAGTATCACATCATGGGAAGAAATGGAGAAGGCTTTCTTGAATGAGTATTTCCCCGCCTCGGTCTTTATAAGAAAGAGGTATGACATTTTGAACTTCAAGCAGAAGGAGGGTGAGCCCTTAGGAGATGCTTACAAAAGATTCAAAAGAATTCTAGTAGCATGTCCCACTCATAATATGGACAAGACTGAACAGATGCAAGTATTTGTCAATGGGCTCAGAATGAAAACAAAGCAGTTAATCGACACAGCAGCTGGAGGCTCAACAAATTTCACAACAGCCTCTGGTATCATCAAGATCATTGAAGCTATAGCTGCAAATGAGCATTTGGAGCTGTATGATAGGTGTGCCAGTAAACCAGAAGGAATCATTGACCTCAAGCTGGAAACCTCAAAAATCCGAGTTGAAGATGCGATATCGGCTGAAGTTGAAAAAAGATTGAAGGCTATGAATATAGGTACACAACGGGTGGCTCAAGTGCAACAAGCTCAACCTGTAATATGTGAAATTTGCAATGGTCCTCATCAAACTGTATGTTGTGTTGCAACTCCCAAGCAAATTGAAGAAATCAAATTCCTGAGGCAAAATAATCCTTATTCTAACACCTATAATCCTGGGTGGAAGAATCATCCCAACTTCGCTTGGAAAGATCAACAACAACAACAAGGCCCTCAGAAGGCGGAGTGGGAAGTAGCTATCGAGAGATTGGCTGGACAATGCTCTCAGTTTCAAGAAGAGACAAGAAACAACCATAGGAACACCACAGCTTCAATAAAAAATCTAGAGGTTCAGGTGGGTCAAATAGCACAGCATATCACTCTACAGGCACAAGGTAACTTTCCGAGTGCAACTGTGAAAAATCCGAAAGATCAAGAGAAGATTAATGCTGTTACAACAAGGAGCAAAAGGGTGGCTGAATCAGAAAAAGAGAAAGAGGAAATAGATGACCCTATGGTAATAGAGGTGGATCTAGAAATAAGAGAGAATTCGAAAGAGCCAGAAGTTGTAATACCACCGGTTAAACCAGTTGAAGAAAAAAAGAAAGATGCTGAACCGACGATCAAACTACCTTTCCCTTCCAGAGTGACAAAGAAGAAGTCAAAAGAGAAAGACTTCGAGAAGTTCACTAAATTGTTCAAAAGGCTAGAGGTAAATCTACCATTCTTTGAAGCACTTGAGCACATGCCCTTGTATAGGAAATTTATGAAGGAGGTGATGGCGAAAAAGAGATCAGTGGAAGGAGAACAAAAGATTGCAACTGAAAAGTGCGGTTTAGTCTCGTCAGCAAGAAAGATCCCAATAAAGAGGAAAGACCCGGGAGCGGTGGCAATACCATGCACTATCAATAACATAACTTTTAAAAAGGTACTCCTCGATTCTGGTTCTAGCGTGAGTTTAATGCCTTTGTCAATCTTTAAAAAGCTTGAGTTGCAAAATATTAGTGAGAGTAAGACACAGTTAAGGTTCGCCGACCACACCATCAAGAAATCATATGGGGTAGCAGAAGATGTATTGGTGGAAGTGGATAAGTTTGTATTCCCCGTGGACTTCCACGTCATGGACATTCCGGAAGACGAAGAAACTCCTATCCTTCTTGGGAGGCCATTTTTGTCGACAGGTCGCTGCAACCTCGACATTGAAAAGGGGACACTAACGCTGAGATCTTTTGATGAAGAAGTAACCTTGAAGATGTTAGGAGTTAAGAAACATAGGGCGGTTGTGAATGATCAAAATTCTGGTGGTATGACAGAAAGTGAAAAAAAAGACAAAAAGCCTGAGCAGCTCCAAGAAAAAGTTTCAAGCATAGCATCTCGGGTAGAAACAACTCATGAAGCTATCAAAAGTCCGAAGAAGGCTAAGAAAGTCAAGAAGAATGTGGTAAGTGAATTGAAGGGAAAAGTTGTCCATGCCTTTCATCTTCATGAGTTTTTGGTTGCGGAGGTGAAAAGCAACCAGGTGTGGAATAGAAAATACCCTCCATAATAAAGGGTAATGGACCGTCGAGCCATGCGACGTTAAACGAAGCGCTTCGTGGGAGGCAACCCACAGTTTTAATAATTAATTTCTCTGTTTGTTTGTTTTATTTTCAGGAAATAAAAGGGGCATTTCAAGTGGAAGCTATGGAGTGCAGTACCCTCTGTGAGTCACCTCTCTCGGGCTTGTTCTAAAACATTGAGGTCAATGTTTTGTTCAAGTTTGGGGGAGGTTTCACTCTTTGCATTTTTAATTTATTTTGCTGCTATAATATGTGTAAGACTTACAAAATCATTCTCCCAAATTTTAACCGAAATTTTTAAATTTTGAAGAGTTTGGATCTTAAAGAGCGATCGGGAATAGTATATAGAGATGAAGGGAGGATTGGTTGAGGACAGGAAGTTCGGAATAATGTGACAAGAAGAGGTTTGGTTAAACACCCTTGGTTCCTTAAATGAAATACGAGTCCAACGTGTAGATTTGCACCATAGTACTTGTATCCTGAGAAGTACTCCTCGAGTAGTTTATTGATACAGTCTGGCATAATTCAGATTCACATGCATGATGATTGGTTGAAAAAAAAATAAAGGATATAAGGTTGGCACCAAATGATGAAAAGGCGGTAAAAGGCAACCGGCTCGCTAAGTTGGGTAACCCTTACCCGGTTATTCAGCCCAAAGGAGGTTGATCCCCAAACGTCGTCCAAAAGGACAATATACAACTGTAAAGTTTGAAAATTTTATCGGTAATAAGAAAGTAGCAAATGCTGCTCGTTTGGTGCCAGAGAAAAGAAAATATAAAGTCTTGATCTGTCTCATGCATGTGATGATTATTATGAGAAATACAGTGCCGTAATGTGATTGTCCGAATGAAAGAGGAGGAAAATCGGAAAGAGACTTAAGTGCAAAGCATAGTTGGAGAGGTATCGAAAAGGGGAGCTTAAGGTTTAAAGTGGGAGCAGAAACTCGTCGATGATTGCTTTTACTGTGAACACATGAGCGGGCTTATCCAGGCGCATAACATCGATCCGAGGAACGTCATTCCAATGATTTATCCTAATCATGGAAGAGAGTGTGGCTAATGCATCAGCCAAATTGTTTTCTTCACGAGGAATGTGATGAAAATCTACCCTGTCGAAGAATGGTAACAATCTTCTCGCGTAGTCTTTGTAAGGAATTAGCCCTGGTTGGCGTGTTTCCCATTCTCCTTTGATTTGATTGATGACCAAAGCAGAATCTCCATATACATCCAAGTGTTTGATTCTTAGATCCATGGCTTCTTCGAGACCCATGATGCAAGCTTCATATTCGGCCTCATTGTTTGTGCATTTGAAAGTTAATCTGGCAGTAAATGGAATGTGGGTACCCTGAGGTGTAACAATGATTGCCCCAATTCCTCGTCCATAAGCATTGACAGCTCCGTCAAAGATTAAGCCCCACTGGGATCCTATCTCAGGTCCTTCGTCTGGTAGTGGCTCGTCGTAATCTTTCATCTTGAGGTACATGACGTCCTCGTCCGGAAAGTCGAAACTGGTTGATTCATGACCATTGAGTGGGTGGTGAGCCAGGTGCTCAGCTAGAATGCTTCCTGATCAGTGGTTTTCACACGTATTTTTACCGCTGTTTTTAGTTATCTTTAAGTATTTTATTTTATGTTTTAATTTATTATTCGTCATTTTATGCTTTGGTTTTGTGTTTAAGTGTTTGTAGGCTCAGATGAATGAAGTGGAGAAAATCAGTGCGAAACGTGAAGAAACTGATGAAAAAGCACATGGCCTGGCCAAACGCGTCCCCACACGCGTGTGGAGCCTATGAAAGTGCATTCTGCTGCTCAAACGCGTCCCCAAACGCGTGTGGAAGTGAAATGCTGAGGTCTGCTGACCAAACGCGTGCCCAGACGCGTCCCAGGCCACCAAACGCGTGCCCACACGCGTCCCAGCTGCCAGAATTACAAAGGAATGCCTGCCCCTGCCAAGACGCGTCCCAGGACGCGTGTCCAGCCACCAAACGCGTGTCCACACGCGTGTGCACGTAAAAGAATGGGCTTTCTTGCTGAAAAGCCCAGTTTGGCAGAAATAAAAGGAGGAGGTTGCGTTTGGACAAGGGTTCGACGAATTTGGGAGCGAAAATACACTGTAGAAGGCTGGAGAACTCAGATTCTATGCAAGGATTGAAGATTTCTATGAGCTTTTGCCATTGAAGATTGGATTTCCTTCATTTATCTGTAATGTCTACAATTTACACTATGGTTTCTGTTATTTTCATGAGTAGCTAAACCCCCCATTGCTAGGGGGGTGACCCTGATTCTGATTGTGATGAATTCATTCAATTGATGCAATAACTATTTTACTTTTCGTATTTGTTAATTTGTTCTTCATCCGTTAATAATGCTTTATCCGTCAGAAAAACGGATTCTGAATATGAATGAATAGTGTAGCTGGACGGCATATTATTTGTGGACATGATTAAGAACATATAATATCTATATCACCTAGGACTAGGGATATCATATTGTAACCGGAATTTCTTGTTATTGGAATGCTTGATCATAACCGTAATTATCTATGGACATAGTAATTAGGTTGTGAGGTCAAAGATCTTTTCACTAAGGCCTTAGGATTAGATACTCTAAAGAACCGGTAATTAACTCTGAAAAGCATGTTATTGTATTGAGACAGAGAATTCGTTGCATGAAGAATCATTCACCGTCCCTAGCAATCTACTCATCTCTGTTCATCGTTCTATTATTCTGTTTATTTACTTTATTTGCAAAACCAATCAAAACAACCTTTTGAACTTTTGTTTAATTGAAACACTGATAAAACTCTATATCGTCAAGCAGTCCTTGAGATTCGATACTTGGGATTTTCCCATTACTACTACATAGGCGAAAATAGTACACTTGCTATTTTCCTATCACTTCCTTTCACGGCTTTCTGTGCGTGATACTCAATGTCGTATTCTGATAACAACATCTGCCAACGGGCAATTCTCCCGGTTAAGGCAGGCTTCTCAAAGATGTACTTGATTGGATCCATATGAGAGATCAAACAAGTAGTATGTCGAATCATGTACTGGCGGAGACGCTTGGCAGCCCAGGCCAAAGCACAACACGTCTTCTCGAGCATGGAGTAGCGGGATTCACAGTCAGTGAATTTCTTGCTCAGGTAGTAGATGGCATGCTCTTTTCTCTTTGTCTCGTCTTGCTGTCCAAGGACACAACCCATGGAGTCTTCTAAGACGGTTAAGTACATTATCAAAGGTCTTCCTTCCACTGGAGGAGATAAGATGGGTGGTTCGAGCAGATATTCCTTAATGCTGTCGAACGCTTTCTGACAATCGTCTGTCCAGACGCAACTTTGATTTTTCCGTAGAAGTTTGAAAATAGGAGCGCAAGTTGCAGTCATGAGATATATGAATCTCGAGATGTAATTCAGACGTCCAAGAAATCCTCTAACTTGTTTCTCGGTTCTGGGTGAAGGCATTTCTTGAATTGCCTTGACTTTGTCTGGATCTACTTCAATTCCTCGTTTGTTGACAATGAAACCAAGGAGTTTTCCTGAGTAGACACCAAAGGTGCACTTGTTGGGATTCAGGCGAAGCTGAAACTTCCGTAAGCGTTGAAATAACTTTGTCAGATTCTGTATGTGATCTTCTTCATTTTCTGATTTGGCAATCATGTCGTCCACATAGACTTCCACTTCTTTATGCATCATGTCGTGGAAAAGCGTAGTCATGGCCCTTTGATAAGTTGCCCCTGCGTTCTTCAGTCCAAAAGGCATAACACGGTAGCAGAACGTGCCCCAGGGGGTGATGAAAGCTGTTTTTTCCATGTCTTCAGGTGCCATTTTGATTTGGTTGTATCCTGAAAATCCGTCCATGAACGAGAAAACTTTGGATTTTGCTGTACTGTCTACCAACATATCAATATGTGGTAAAGGAAAATCATCCTTAGGGCTAGCTTTGTTCAAATCTCTGTAGTCGACGCACATGCGGACTTTTCCGTCTTTCTTAGGAACGGGAACAATGTTAGCTAACCACTGAGGGTATTCTGAAGTGACGAGGAAACCTGCATTGATCTGCTTTTGAACTTCCTCTTTGATTTTCATGGCCATCTCCGGATGAGTTCTTCTTAATTTTTGCTTGACCGGAGGGCATTCTGCTTTTAATGGCAAGTGATGCTCCACTATACTGGTATCCAACCCTGGCATATCTTGATAAGACCAAGCGAAGACATCTGAGAATTCTTTGAGCAGCTGTATCAAACTCTCTCTGATCTCTGAACTGAGCGAAGCTCCAATCTTAACCTCTTTTCTGTTTCCATCGGAACCAAGGTTAATGATCTCTAGAGGCTCATTGTATGGCTGAATGGCCTCTTCCTTTTGTTGAAGTAATCGTGAAATTTCCTTTGATATTTCTTCGTCTTCTTCTTCCTCTGCCTCGAATACAGGAAACTCAAAGCTTGGAGAAGTCATACGGTCGCACGTTTCAACGGGGTATTTTATGATTAATCTGCATATGTGTGATAAGTTTTATTTAGACAACGAGGGAAGACTCGGTGTATGCAGTTAATGAAATATTTTGATGTTTTTTAAGGGTGTTTTTTAGGATTACCAATTTCCGAAAAAAGAAAAGGAAAAACTAAACGAAGGAACAGAATGACATTTTTATTTATTGACAGTCATTTCTTGAAACAAAGACCCTATAAAACAAAACTCTATTTGCTTTGGGCGAAGCAAAGAGGGACATTTTCCTAAGAAATAGTAAAATGCAAAGTCCTATGAAACATCTCTCCACCCTGGGCTATGGTGAGAGGACAAAATAACGGTGAAAGTTCCTACTTAGGAATGTGAACAACAGTTGAAACTTCAACAGCTGTCCAGTAATGGCGAACCCCATTGTGCACTAAGTAATCTGGAACCTTAGGCTTAAGCTGGCCTGTGGTAGGTCTTGATTTACCAACCACTGTCTTTGCAACACTCAGACGATCTTCTTCTACTTCAGCAGACTGAGCGGTGTGAACATACCCATTTCCAAGTGGAGTATGTCGGACTTTCTTTTGAGGAAACTTCCAATCTTCTGAATGGAGAGACTCGTTGTCGGAGACACTTTCGAGATCATCCTCTTCTGTATTTTGGTCTTGCTCTTCTCCCAAGATGGCATTGACTAGATATGTGAACTCTATATCCGTAGCCTCGGAAGGTGACTTGGGGATATAATCCTCAATGATGATTTCACCAGTAGATGATGATGAATAGCAAGGGTTATACATCTCTTTTGGCTGAGAGAGGTACTCATAATCAATGTTCCATCCAGTTGGAACAATATCTTCAAGAGAGATTCTTGAACTTTCAGGAGCGGAGTATTTCACCATGTAGTCGAATTTTCCGCTTGGTTCTCCTAATGTATCCCAAGTCTCTTCGGGGATAGGAGGAACTTCTTCTGATGAACCATGATTTCTGGTGGTGAAGCTGTCAGTAACTTCATCCCTGCTTGGTTGAGTCTTACTTTCAGATCCTTTAGTCGGATAACAGCAAGGTGGATCAGACTCTGGTAGGGAGATATATCCTGCTCTGTTAAGATAGGATAACCACTCCTCTTCATCGGTGTTTTCCGTACCGATGGTATTGACTGTTTGTTGAACAGGTTGAAGAAAACCTCCACTGCAGAAAGTTTCTTGAATAGGGAGAACTACTTCAATTCCTGGAATAGCTCTTGATGATGTCGGAAAGAATCCAATTCCTGTTTTGTTCTTGTTGTTGGTAGGAATATTAATGTGCCCCCAACCACTGGTAGTGCCATCCTTTACAACTTGGATTGCATCTTTATATGAAGAAATAGACGCTGCTTTCTCCTTTCCTTTGTCTAAGGAAAGTGCTTGGAATTTAGTTCCAACAACTTCTTTTGGTTCTATGTCGGAGAATGATGACAGGTTGCTGACGATCAGAGCTCGTTCTCCACATACGGTTACCAATTTGTCATTTCTTATGAACTTCAGTTTCTGATGAAGTGTTGAAGTAATTGCCCCAGCCTCATGAATCCTTGGGCGACCTAGCAAACAACTGTATTGTGCTGGAATGTCCATAACCTGGAAAGTGATTTTGAACGTCTGAGGTCCAATAGTTATGGGAAGATCTACTTCTCCGAAAACTGACTTTCTTGATCCATCAAATGCTTTGACGATGACATGACTTTTTCTTAGAGGGTAATCTTCGAAAGATAATCTTGATAATGTTGATTTAGGCATGACGTTGAGAGAGGATCCATTGTCTATTAGGACTCCTATGAGTGTATTACCCATGCAGCCAACTGAGATGTGAAGTGGAAGATTGTGGTCCACTCCTTCTTCAGGAAGATCTTCGTCACAGAAACTTAGGTTAGTTCCGGCGGAGATGTTGGCAATGATGTTGTTGAATTGGCTTATTGTAACACTTGGTTCTACGAAAGCTTGTTCCAAAACTTTCTGTAGAGCTTCCCTATGAGCTTCAGAACTCAATAGCAGGGAAAGAACAGAAATCCTAGACGGAGTATGTAGTAATTGATCTACAATGTTGTATTCACTCCTCTGGATTAACTTCAAGATCTCATCATTTTCTTTCGCTTTGAACAGCATTGGTCGGATGATTGTCTTGCCTATGTGGTACTTCCTCCGAAGGTTTCTCCACATTTTCTGTTGTTCTGTTGAAGACTCGTCCACTTCTGGTGACTCGACTAACATCAGCAATGTTGACAACAGACGGTAATGGTATTTCCTTACCATTTTCAATGAATGTAGCGTTGTACTTGTATGGTATAGCCTTGCTTGACTCATACGGTACAGGACCTGGTAAGTAGATGACTAGTGGCGCAACTGCTGTCTTCCTGCTATCATACTTAACTTGCATAGGTTCATCTTGATTAATTTGAGGAGATACGGTAAAGACTTCATCATCTTCTCTGTTGGCAAGAACAGTAATGGTATTGTCATCCATCAGCTTTTGAATGTCGTTGCGAACACGCAAACATCCTCGTGAATTTCTTCGACAGATTTCGCATCTACTGTAAGCGTGGAAATCTGTTCCAAAGTAGGCAAGTCCATTTAAAGTTTTATGGAACCTGACTACCGATCCTTCAAGATCTTCAACTTTGTAGATTTTGTATTCTCCTGGACATCCTTGAACCATGTTGATGTCATGTTCAGTTCTGACTCGGATATGTTGAATCCATCCTAAGTCCATTTGTTCTTGTAATGCAGCTTGAACTACGACACATCCTTGATTATTCTTTGGACAAATTTCACATGTGAAGTAGTTGTGAGGTGGTACATGACCGTACCCAGCTTGTTTAGCGTGCATCTTGACAAGATTTTCCCCTATCTGACGAATGTCGTAGATTTGAATGACGTTGGGGTGCTGATCTACCAGATTTACTGAAGCTTCTTTGTGTTGCGGCAAAGGATTTGCTTGGACGTTTGGATTAATATCTTTGAAGGATAGCATTCCGCTCTTCACTAATCGTTGGACGTCAATCTTGAAAGAGAAACAGTTCTCAATATTGTGACCTGGTGCCCCCTGATGATAGGGACAAGATTGGTCAGCCTTATACCATGGTGAGGAACTGTTTGTAGGATTTGGAGGACTCCTTGTCTGAATGAGTCCTTTTGCCAGTAATGTTGGAAACAATTCTGCATACGGCATTGGTACGGGGTCAAAGGCAGGATACCTTGGAGCCCGATTGTTGTAATTTGGAGGTGGAACCTGCTGCTGAGGTTGCTGCGACCTTTGTTGAATTTGTTGTTGCGAGACCTGAGGTTGATAAGCTGGCGCTGAGTTAACAACCGGAGTTATTGTTGCAACTTGAGGTTGGAATTTCTTCTTGATTTTGTGCAAGACATTGCTGACATCTTGATCCTTTTTCTTCTGGAAAGAACTTCCATACTTCCTTGGACCAATAGAAGATTCTGGTTCTTTGTTCAAGCGTCTTTCCCGAACTGCTTCTTCTAAACGTACACTCATGTTTACCATCTCGGTAAAGTCACATGGTGCACTTGCAACCATTCGTCCGTAGTAAAATGGACTCAAAGTTTTGAGATAGATTTTTGTCATTTCTTTCTCTTCAAGTGGTGGACAAATTTGAGCAGCAACTTCACGCCATCTTTGAGCGTATTCCTTGAAGCTTTCTCTATCCTTTTGAGTCATGGCCCGGAGTTGATCTCTGTCGGGAGCCATATCCAGATTGTACTTATACTGTTTGACGAAGGCCTCTCCGAGGTCTCGAAAAGTACGAATCTTTGAACTGTCCAAGTTCATGTACCATTTGAGTGCAGCACCAGTCAGGCTGTCTTGAAAATAATGAATGAGTAATTGTTGATTATCAGTCTGAGTTGACATTCTTCGAGCGTACATCACAAGATGACTTTGTGGGCATGAATTCCCTTTGTACTTCTCGAACTCTGGTACTTTGAATTTGTGAGGAATCTTAACATTTGGAACCAGACAGAGGTCTGCAGCATTCTTTCCAAATAGATCTTGTCCTCGGAGAGTCTTGAGTTCCTTCTGCATTTGCAGAAACTGTTCCTGGAACTCGTCCAATCTTTCATACACGCCAGCATCCTCACTTGGAGCGTGATGATATACTTGTCCGCCCTGTGGAGGAAAAGTATGCATAATAGGTCGTGGAGAAGCCGTGACAGCAGATCTTGGAATCTCAGCATTCTGTTGTGTGAAACCCATTGCCGTTGCTCTTGGAACTTCAATTTCCAGAGGTTTGTAACCCTCCGGTGGACGCATATCCATGGTGACTTTTGGAGCTTCAGAAGCTGGAGGTATGTACCCTTCTGGAGTAAAGTTATACGGCATGCCCCAAGGTCGATCAGGCGGCATGGTATACTGAGGAATAGGAGTAGAAACAATCTCGGAAACCACAGTCCTTTGCGGTTCTTCTGGCGTTGGTCGATTCTGCGCAACTACCAGGGCTTCTACCATACTATTGAGTCTTTCAACAGTACCTTTGAGAGTATTAATCTCTTCTCTGAGTTCTTCATTCTCTTGTTCAAAGTCTTCCATTCTTTTCTTGCGACTTGAACGAGTGTTGTATGGATGAGACAGCTTGAAAGTCTTGGTTCACCTCCTTCTCCTCCTCTCTTTCTGGAGAAAGGAAAGTGACTATTAGATCCGCGACAATTCTCGTGTCAGTGCGTACAACTAAAGCGATGTATGATATGCAATTAAGTTAATTATTTTTCAAGGAAACACCATAATTACGTTATGAAACATCAAAACTTTTATTAATCAAGCGAAAACGCCGTTTTTACACACTTTGAAAAAGGAAATACAGAGAAACTGAGAGAAAGGACTCTAAAACTTTGACGAAGAGCCGACTTCGCATTCTAACATCTTCTTCTGTTTCTTGAGCTGAGCGTTTTCTGACGTGAGCTGATCGATGATCCAGGAAGCAGGAGGGATATGATGAGAAAGTGATGATTGTGTCACTTGTCGATCGAGTACTTCAAGTAACTCATCCTTCCTTCTTAGGATGTTCTGAATCTCAACATTTTCCGTGTTGACAATTCGATACTTGTTCCTCCAAGCATTCCTTTCTTGGCATACCTTGTTTAATGCCGCTTGCAGTTTTTCAACATCGGTGGAGAAAAGGTAAATTGGTTCCCTTAGGGGAATAGGTTCTTGATGTTGATATGGCATCCTGAGCTTGAATGCTCTGACGCGTACCTATTGAAGGTAAGGATCCAGGGAGATGCAAAGATGTTTTCCTAACAATCTTCTCCCTTTGTTGTGAACAAGACGCCAGGCTTGGACAATTTCCTTCTTCAGCATGTTGCCATGATCGTCGATGTTCTTGAAGAACAGACCCTCCAATTGGATGTTACTTGGAATGTTTTTCATGGGATAGCTGTATTGACGACGGGCTAAAGCTGGATTGTAACTGATCCCTCCCTTAGTTCCAATAAGGGGTACGTTGGGGAAACTTCCGCAACTGAAAATGATCTTAGTTTCGTCGTTGTCAGGACTACACCAATCAATGTCTGTATGAGTGAGGGACATGATTTTCTGTGACCAGTAAAGGCCATCCCTCATGTTCCAGAAAGTGCTAGACTTCGATAGGTGTGAAACGAACCATTCGTATAACAACGGTACGCAGCATGTGATTAATCCTCCTCGCTGCAGGTTTCTTGAATGCACAGAGTGATAAGCATCCGCAAGCAAGGTTGGAACTGGATTTCCAATTAAGAAGATCTTAATTGCATTGATGTCGACGAAATCGTTAATGTTAGGGAACAAAAACAATCCGTAGATAAGCAAAGCCAAGACTTCCTCAAAAGCGCTCATATCTTGGATGCTGACGAAGTACCGAGCTTGATCAAACAGGAATTTGGAGGGCAATCCTTGAATTCCTCCTCTACTCACCATATGAGTTCTGATGTCGACTACGTTCAAAGGAGTAGTTGCAGCAATGATAATGTCGTCAGGATTCTTTTCCAAACCGGAGTACGGATCTTGCGCGTACACGGGTATTCCAATCAGACGAGAGTACTCCTCCAACGTAAGCATGAGCTGATAATCTGGAAAGGTGAAGCAGTGATACGTTGGATCGTAAAACTGTACCAAGGTGGGAAGGATTCCATCCACAATGTTGGTATTGAGCAAAGGCAGAAGTTTTCCATACTTCTCCTTGAAAGCCTGGGGGTTGACCACCAGTTTTCCGAGCTTTCCCAGTTCTTCGACCTGGGGAATCTTGAAGGTATATTTCCTAGCTCTCTTTCTCCCATAATCCATGGTATAGATCCTTAAGTCCTTTCTCCGTTTCTCTCTTTCTATGAAGTTCAAAACATTCGTTATTTAGTTTCCTTGAAAAACGACTCGAAAAAGACTCTTTTTGTTTTTAGTTGTTTATTAATGAATGATGCATGAATGCATGAATGCACACACAAGAGTTTTAAACAAACATGGCGTTGAAGGGTATAGTGGTCATGAAGTCCAAACGCAATCCCCGCCCCAATGGTAAACTAAGGTTAAGGATTTTTGTACCTGTAGAACGGGTTCTAGGGGTCTCAGAGTTTTTGCTCAACCTTAAAGATACGTTGATTGGTATCTATAAGAGAGTTTTTTCTGAGTGTAGTATCTGCGTGACAATTACTTCCGTAATCACCGCTCTACGTCCTAAAAAAAAGCTTTAAGTGGGGTTAATGTGTTTCTAGGTCCTCCTGGTACAAAGCAGTCTCGGAATGCAGTGGCGCAGTTAATCACAACCAGCCAGGCAAATCCCAAGAGTAGACTTGGAAACCAAGATTAGAGGGCCTTCACCGGGAAGACATCCTCCATCCTATCTTATGTTGCACTCAAATCCGGGTATAGGATTTCTCACCACAAGGGGGAATCAAGCCCTTTCCCGATACAGAATAAACAAAGTAAACAAATATATATGCAACAAACACATGATATGACACAGAGGTTAGGCAGGACCTCTCTTGTTTGAGGGGGAATTTGGCATCCCTAATTCCTCATTGGGGCTGGACCAGCAACAGGTCAACCATTGGTTTGGATGAAAAACCAAGGTTTTTAACACTTATATCCCCAGCAGAGTCGCCATTTTTCTGTGGTGTCGTTTTCTTTACCTCCCCGTTTCACTTGGGAGGACGGCACGCTAAACCCTTCACGCGAAATTTGGAAGGAGAATGCGCCCGTGGTGGGATGAATTTTATTTCAGTTCTTCCTACGATATCACACGAACTTTCTTATTTGTCCTACGAGTAGGAAAGGGGAAAAAAGATCTCAACTAAACCCTAGGAGTTTGCTAAGTGTGAGGATTTCACTTAGACTAGAAATTCTGGAGTCCGGGGGGTCGGTTATACATAGGGAAGTGTTTAAACACCCTACATATCTGTAGTACTCTACAGGAACCTTCTCTGTGTCATTGTGATTGTGTTTGCTGCTAATGATTAGGAAAGTTTCTCCTTTGTGTTAGGAGAAGGAATTGATTTGATTTGAAAAGACAGACAGACTGACTGACTGACTATTTTTGGTATTTTATTAGCTCGCTGAGATTCCTTGTGAACCTCATGCCTACATATCCCTAGTGGAAGTCAGAGCTTAATGTAGTTCGGGGAACTAACTAGGGAAATTAATTGTTTTTGGTGCCTTGCTTGAAGCTCAAGGTTGAAGCTTGAATTAAATCTCTGTTTATAGTAAAGAGACATGAAGTCATCTTTACAGAGAGGTATTTGTACTATTCTACCACAAACATTTAAAAGTGACAGAAAAGCTAAAAAAAAATGATGTTTCATTAAGAGGGGAGTCTACTTGGTTGATCAAGTATGACAGCCATCGTGCCTCTAAAATGAAAGAAAGATGCTTATCCAAATTAGGGAAAGTGTACAAGTCTGGGGATGTGCCAGAGCATGTCTTTCAGAGTCCTAAATGGGAGACTTTGATTGAAATTGAAATTGAAATGTTTGTTTGTTTGAATATGGTAGAGTAGTAAAAATATCTCTCTATAGAGATAAGCTATGTCTATCTACTGTATAAAAGATTTGAATTTAGCTGGCTTGTATGAGGCCCAAGCTTGAGGCTTTTGATTGATTAATTAATTATTATTGACTCTGGGAGATGACTCCACTGGGGATTAATTACAGGGTATTTTTGTGTTCTGTACGAAGCCCAGAATTGAGGCTGACTCTGTTTATTTGATGGATTTTTATTTGGTGTTCTGTACAAAGCCCAGAATTGAGGCTGACTCTGCTTAGGGAGACTATATTTGTGTGCCTTGTACAAAGCCCAAGGTTGTGGCTGACTGCTGAGGATAATTGAATTTTTGAGACTATGAATGACTCTATTTTGTGTGCCTTGTATAAAGCCCAAGGTTGTGGCTAACTCTAGCTAGGGAAAACATTATTTTCTGCCTTGTACAAAGCCCAAGGTTGTGGCGGACTCTTAAATAAACTGAGTATGGATGACTTTATGGGAAAAGATCCTAGGTGTTAGGAATCTTTGACACATGAAAGTATGGTTTAAACTGCCTTGTACAAAGCCCAAGGTTGTGGCTACTGAAAGATGAAGAACTCACTGGGGAGACTCTATTATCTGCCTTGTACAATGCCCAAGGTTGAGGCTGACTGTTGACAGTGGAGTTTTATTGTTTGGTGCCTTGTATGAAGCCCAAGGTTGAGGCTAACTGCTTTTGTTGGTTTTGACTCTACTGGAGATTAAAAAGACTGTTTTTCTTTGGAAGCTAACCCTTTCCAGGGATTTTTGACTCAGCTGGAGAAATTATTTGGTAAAAGACTGACTTTATCATGTTTTTTGGAGGCTGACCCTTTCCAGGGGTTTTGACTCTTTTGGGGAAATTATCTCCTACGAGAAATGAATCTTTAGTTTTTTTGACATTTTTATTAATTGACTTTGGAGGCTAACCCTTTCCAGGGGATTTTATTGAAATGATGGATTGATTTGGAGGCTAACCCTTTCCAGGGGTTTTATTGAAATGAAAGAATGTGTGGAAGCTAACCCTTTCCAGGGATTTTATTGAAATGATTGGCAGAAAGATTATCTAGTGGAGACTTCTTGTTTAAAGCCCAAGATGAAGGCTGACACATGCTGAGGAGAAAATAAACATAGATTCTAGACTCTGCTAAGGAAGATTGATGAAGATAAGGGTGACAGAGACTGTCCATGTCTCTCATTCCAAAAGGTGTACTCAATGCAAAATTGAGACAAACTTGGCTTGTTTAAAGTCTGGTTTAAATTTGAAGAAACTCACCAGGGTAGGCTAAAAGGTGACTAAAGACCTGTTCCTATGTTTATAAGAAACCTGATGGGTCCTTGTATACAAGCTCAAGAGGAAGCTGGAAATGCTTTTAAGAAGCCTGTGGGTCCTTGTACAAAGCCCAAGAGGAGGCTAATCGAGGGTCCTTGTTATAGCACAAGAGAAAGCTATGTAGTTTTGAACTTATTTTGGCTCTAAGCAAATGGGTAAGAGGTTTCACCGGGAATAATTCCTCTTTAGGTGGATGTGTCCTATATTTTTGGATTCTAAGGTTTTTGCCAAGATGTTTCACCGGGAATAATTCATCTTGGGGGTTTGAACTACAGATCTCTAATTAGGAAAGAGCCTTCACCGGGAAGACATTCTCAATCCTAGGTCATATTCCTATAATATATATATATAGTTTAACTGTCCTAAGGTTTATACTCAAACGTAGTTCTAAACTAATATATATGCACAGTTTATATTTGACAGTAATTTAAATAAAGACTGTAAATTGAAAGCTTGTAAAGCCTAACCTGGATGGAGTGGAGGCCTTTGAAGAAGTATGTACAGAGCCTCAACAGTAATTTTTGGATAACAGTTGAATATATATATGATAAACAGTTAAGGGTTTTTGAAAACAGAAGAAGTGAAGATGGACAAAGGTCACATAGGTATCTGAAGAGTTTCACCGGGAATAATGCCCTTCAAATACCAGAAGAATGTTTTGAAAAACAGAAAGAAGATTTTGAAAATACAGTTTTTAAAACAAGCTAAGAAGAGAAGGTGTTTGGGACTTACACTCTATTAGAGGCCCAGTACTTTACAGTACTGGTGTAAAAGCAATTTGAAAAAAAATGATTTGGAATGATACAAGGTTTTGTTGTTTGAAAACCTTAATCATTTGATTTATTCGGAGATTGAAAACAGTTTTGAAATTTGACAAAAAAAGTCAACTTAATTAAGGTAAAGATGAAGATCTATGCCTAATTAAGACCTAAACAATTAGGGTTTTATCATAAACTTTATTTACAAAATGATTAGGTTAAAACAAAGTGAATGTATATATTTAAAGTTTTTAATAAAGCACTTAAAACATACTATTTTAAACCTAATAAAAATATATGAAATAAATAATATTTTTATGATTTTTTTTGATTATTCACAAAATAGATGTATTAAATGACAAGTGTGTGAAAAATGAAGTGAAAATAAATTAGTTTGATAGGTTAATTAATTATGTGAAGTTGTGAGAAAATTGAAGGAAATTAGTGATAAAAAAATAATGTTTTGTCACCTAGAGGGATTGAACTCACGCCCTCCAAGTCACTAACCCAAAATAACACCACTGGGCCAACGCGCGCTTGGTGTTATTGTCACACATCCAGTTCATTATATTTTCAAACAAGTGGTTAATCATGGAAAAATAAAAGAAACAAAAAGTCTGGGGCGAGGGGGATTCGAACCCCAGACTTGAGGCATGAGGAGACTAAGAGCACATGTGTGGCCACTGGGGCAAGTTATTCAGTCGTTTATAAAACACCTATCATTAAATATAAAATAAACTCTACCCTGAGGTTTGAAATTTGCGCGCCACCACCATTGTCATCTTCTTCCTCAAGCTCCAACAATTTGAATTTCTGAACTCTCTCAATTCTCAACCATTTGCAACGATATAAAGACTAAACTTGCTCTAAATTCACTCACGATTCTAGATATGTAACTATTATGAATTTATATTAACTATATCTACTGAATTATCTAAAATACGTGAAGAACCCTAAAATTTGGAATTCAAATTAAATGACTATACTGAAGCATAAATGACTGATGATAGAGGGTTTTTAATCCTCTTATGATGCTGAATAGAATGGTGTTGAGTTTTAGCCAGAAAGATACACGAATTAGAGGGATGGAGTTGAGAAACTTACCTCTGAAAATGAAGGTCGTGAGGATGTTAGAGAGCACCTGGGCTTGAATGAATGATCTCAATAGCTTCCTTGAGACTCAATGATGCTAACTGGATGCTTATTGGAGCTTGAATCCTCCTGAATTGCTCTATGGACCTCCCTCGATTTCAGCTTCAAGTGAACATGGAGGGTGATGATTCTCGAGTTACAGATGAGCTGCAGCCATCTGGTTAGCTTCACTATGACCTGAGGAGTGTGTCTGGATGATTGGCTTGGCTTGAAAACTCCTGAATTACTCCATGGTCCTCCAACTGCAAGTGCTCCAAATGAGAGGTGAAGGTGATGATTCTCCACGCCCAGAAGTGTTCCAGAGGTTTGGATCACTCCCAAATGCCTCCCTCAATGTGTTTGAATACTTACTTTCAAAGAGAGAGCTTTGGTTTGAAGAATCCGAGTCTTCTTGCCAAAGGACCTTTGAAAAAACTAAGTATGAAGAAAGAAAAGAGAAAGCAAGAATTCTGTTGCTTTGGTGTGTTTTTTGAATGAGAATGAGGCCTCTATTTATAGGCAATTGGTTCAGTACTGATTGAGAGAGTGAGCTTGCTTAGTGGGAGAGTTTTGGTTTCTTAGCCATGAAGAAATTCAAAGAATATCCCAAGTGCAATGATGAGAATTTTGATTCCATTTGATCAATCCCCTAGCCCTCGATTTTGCTTGATCTAAGGGGACAATTCTGAGCCAGAAATAAGCTCTAATTGGTTGGTGAGAAGATTCCTTGGGTGATTCATCAATTTGCCATAAATTCAAAAATGTAATCATTACATAATCACATGTTCTTGTTTTTAGAATCTTCTTCAATTCTTATGGCATGGTGAAAATGAATGCATGGCATTGTTTCAGATATGTTATGGGTCGTGTAGCATCCATAATTGAGGTCATGTGCACAAAATTTCAAAGTTCAAAAATGATGCATGACCTATAATTTTACTTCATGAGGCCAACTTTGAACAAGCATAACTCTTAGCTCAAATTGAATTTGGAGAAGGTTGAACACAATTTGGAAAGCCCTAAACATCTACTTCAAATAATTAGTTTATGTCTTCTTCAGAATCACTTGGGAAATTTGTGAAAAATGAGCCCAAAGTTGGATGAAAACTAGGTTAAAAACACTTAGAAAATTTCTAAGTGTTTATGACCTAAAACTTCAAAATTTTCAAAACCCTTAAATGGTTGATCTTTAGAAAAAAGTTGTATTGTAAGATGTTGTTTTATTTTGCAAGATCTACAACTTTCATGTTGGAAGTTTTTTGAGTTGTGTAGGTGAAATTTTGAGTTCTCACAATGCCCTCAAAAACCCTAATTCCCGACTTTTTGCTCCTTGATGAATTTCTTTGAATTTCTTTGGTCAAATGACTTTGACATCCATATATTGATGATATTGATCTTTGAAAGTCATTTTTTGACCAAAAACCTTAAAAGTCAATGATGATCCCACACAGTTGACTTTTCCTGACAAAGTGAATTTTTGGGCTTTTGTGTAGAAACAAGATCTTTTCCTCAAATGAATGATGTAAATGGATTATATTGAGGTAGAAGAGACTCTTGAATCATGTCTTGAGTTTTGGATCCATGCCCTGATTAAAAGTCAACTATCTTGGTGAATTAGGTCAAAAACCCTAATTGTCGACCAGAGGACAATGATGACTGTAGATTTTGAACTGAGGTGTAATGTCCAGTGGATCTTATCATATGAGTTATTTGAAGATGATTGATGTCTTTGAATGGTTCCCTGGGGATTTTTATGGTTTCCCAAAGGTGATCCCTGATTTTAGTCCTTGATAAGGCTCAAAACCCTAGTCTGTGGATCTGAGTAATTCTGTGTTTAGATGACTGGGTGTCTTAATCAATCATAGGTGAAATAATGAAGCTCTTGAGTCTCATGATTGTGTTAGAGACTAATCCTCCTATTGATTGATCCTTTGCCTGAGTTTTCTTGTCTTTGAACACCCTCGATTGAATGTCAGGCTGCTCTGGGTACTTGCTTTGACTTGATGAAAATCCTGAAGATATGTCATCTCAGGGGGGTCAAAAATTAGGGTATGACACATTGCTCTTTAGAAACAGACATAAGACAAGTCACCTTCTGATTCTTAAGATCCTGAAGATCTGTCTTATAAAAGTTGTTCTTTCTCTTGCCTGTAAATAGGATTGAGCCATCCTTCTGACTTACAGTCTTGCAAGACTTTTGATTGAAGATTATATCATAACCATTGTCACTTAATTGACTTATGGACAATAAGTTATGCGTTAATCCTTCTACAAGAAGTACATTAGTTATGGAAGGAGAGTTACCAAGACTTATGGTTCTAGAGCCAATGATTTTGCCCTTCTGATCTCCTCCAAACTTGACTTCTCCACCTGGTTTAAGCACCAGGTCTTGGAATGTAGACCTTCTTCCCTTCATGTGTCGCGAGCACCCAGAGTCCAGGTACCATGACATTTTGCTTTCTGTCCTCTTTGCCGCCAAGGATATCTGCAACAGAAATTATCTTCTCCTTAGGTACCCACAATTTCTTGGGTCCTTTCTTGTTAGTTCTCCTCAAGTTCTGATTGAACTTGGGTTTAGCAAAATATTTAGCAGGAGGAACAATATGATACTTCTTATTCTGAGTTCCATGATATTTCTTAGGTTGTGTCACATGCTTCTTGGTGTGTGTTATGTGAAAACGTTTTGCATGTGATGTGTGCTTAATATCATGGGAGTGGCCAAATTTAAATTGGTTATACAGAGGCTTGTATGATATTTTCATATCATCCACAGATTCTAGCTTGTATGGGACTTCACCCTCATAACCAATGCCAACTCTCTTGTTCCCAAACACAGCATATATCATAGAAGCTAGCTGACTTCTGCCAATACTTCTAGATAAGAACTTTCTGAAGCTCGAGTCATATTCTTTCAGAATATGATTCATGCTAGGAATGGATTTTTCTGTTTCAGAAGGAGATCCACTATCTTTGGATAGATTTAAAACTTTTTCCTTCAGTTCAGAATTTTCCAATTCCAGCTTCTTAGTTTCAAATTCAAACTGCTTTTTCAGCTTTTTGTATTTGATACTAAGATGAGCCTTGAGTTCCAGAAGTTCTGTTAAACTGGAAACTAACTCTTCTCTAGATAGTTCAGAAAATACCTCTTCAGAATCTGATTCTGATGTAGATTCTGATCCATCATCTTCTGTAGCCATCAGCGCAAAGTTGGCCTGCTCTCCTTCAGAGTCTGATTCTGATTCTGATTCAGAATCATCCCATGTTGCCATAAGACCTTTCTTCTTATGAAACTTCTTCTTGGGATTCTCCTTCTGAAGTTTTGGACACTCGTTCTTGTAATGTCCAGGCTCATTGCACTCATAGCAGACAGCCTTCTTCTTGTCAGATCTTCTGTCGCCAGAAGATTCTCCACGTTCAAATCTCTTTGAACTTCTGAAGCCTCTGAACTTCCTTTGCTTGCTCTTCCAGAGTTGGTTTACCCTTCTGGAGATCATGGACAATTCATCTTCTTCTTCAGATTCTGATTCTTCAGGATCTTCTTCTCTAGCCTGAAAAGCGTTAGTGCATTTTTTAACATTAGATTTTAATGCGATAGACTTACCTTTCTTCTGAGGCTCGTTTGCATCCAGCTCTATTTCATGGCTTCTCAAGGCACTGATAAGCTCTTCCAAAGAAACTTCATTCAGATTCTTGGCAATCTTGAATGCAGTCACCATTGGACCCCATCTTCTGGGTAAGCTTCTGATGATCTTCTTTACATGATCAGCCTTGGTGTAGCCTTTGTCCAGAACTCTTAATCCAGCAGTCAGAGTTTGAAATCTTGAAAACATCTTCTCAATGTCTTCATCATCCTCCATCTTGAAGGCTTCATATTTCTGGATTAGAGCAAGAGCTTTAGTCTCCTTGACTTGAGCATTTCCCTCATGGGTCATTTTCAATGACTCATATATATCATGGGCAGTTTCCCTGTTAGATATCTTCTCATACTCAGCATGAGAGATAGCATTCAGCAAAACAGTCCTACATTTATGATGATTCTTGAAATCTTTCTTTTGATCATCAGTCATTTCGCTTCTCGTGAGCCTTACACCAGTAGCTTTAACAGGATGTTTGTAACCATCCAACAGAAGATCCCATAGATCAGCATCCAGACCAAGAAAGTAACTTTCCAGTTTATCTTTCCAATATTCAAAGTTTTCACCATCGAATATTGGTGGTCTAGTATAACCATTGTTACCATTGTATTGCTCAGCAGAGCCAGATGTAGATGCAGTTGGATTTGATTGAGATTCACCAGCCATCTTTTACTGAAGTGTTTTTCTCTTCCTGAATCTTTTCTAAACACGGTTAAGTGCTTGCACCTTAGAACTGGCGCTCTGATGCTAATTGAAGGATAGAAAAACACTTAGAAAGGGGGGGTTTGAATAAGTGTAGTCTAAAAACTTGAACGATAAAAACAATATGCACAGTTATTTTTATCCTGGTTCGTTGTTAACTAAACTACTCCAGTCCACCCCCACGGAGTGATTTACCTCACCTGAGGATTTAATCCACTAATCGCAACAGATTACAATGGTTTTCCACTTAGTCCGCGACTAAGTCTTCTAGAGTATCCTGATCACAACCTGATCACTCCAGAAACAAATGCTTAGACACAAGCTAAGACTTTCTTAGAGTATCCTGACCACCACGTGATCACTCTAATTACAACTGCTTAGACACAAGCTAAGACTTCCTAGAGTATCCTGATCAACACTTGATCACTCTAGTTACTTACAAATTAATGTAATCAATTCTAAGAGTATTTCAAATGCTTCTGAAAAGCTATAATCACAACAGTGATATTTCTCTTAACGTTTAAGCTTAATCTCACTAATATATTACAACAGCAATGTAGTGAGCTTTGATGAAGATGAAGTTTCTGAGCTTTGAATTTGAACAGCGTTTCAGCAAGTCTTTCAGAATAATTTCGTTCAGAATTGGTTAACCTTGCTTCTCATCAGAACTTCATATTTATAGGCGCTTGAGAAGATGACCGTTGGGTGCATTTAATGCTTTGCGTATTCCGTACAGCATTGCATTTAATGTTTCACGCTTTTGTCAACTACCTCGAGCCTTGTTCACGTTGTGTCTACTGACGTTGCCTTTAATAGCTTCCAACGTTCCTTTTGTCAGTCAGCGTAGCCTGCCACCTGTACTTTCTTCTGATCTGATGTTTGTGAATAAAATATTTGAATATCATCAGAGTCAAACAGCTTGGTGCATAGCATCTTCTTGTCTTCTGACCTTGAAGTGCTTCTGAGCGTGATACCATGAGAACTTCAGTGCTTCTGCTTCTGATCTCAAGTTCTTCTGATGCTTCCATAGACCCATGTTCTGATTCTGCCTTGACCATCTTCTGATGTCTTGCCAGACCATGTTCTGATGTTGCATGCTGAACCTTCTGAGACAAAGCTTCTGAGCGCTGATTTGTGCATACTCTTTATATATTTCCTGAAATGGAAATTGCAATGTATTAGAGTACCACATTATCTCACACAAAATTCATATCCTTGTTATCATCAAAACTAAGAATATTGATCAGAACAAATCTTGTTCTAACAGTATGGATAGAGGACCGCAAGATGTAGTGGATCCTAAGTGTCATACCCCAATTTTTGACCTAAGATACCACCTCATATCATTGCATATGCATCATTTGCATCTCTAACAAATTGCATAGCTTGTGTTTGCTACTTGTGACTCAGCAGGGTTTAATCAGGAAATCACTCATCAGTGCAAGTAACAATCAATTAGGGTTTTGTTCTCCCTTCATCTCAAATGAACTATCTTCATCAACAATCAACATTTGGTCCTCAGAGATTCACTTCAACAAACTCAACAGCTTTGAATCGACTGAATTAGGGTTTTGACTGAAGACAGCATACTCCTGACTTTTGCTCAGAATTTGACCTAATGGCTTGGGACATGATATCAAGACCTCAAGTGCATCATTTTGACCTAATCCATTGGCTCAGAACATCTCCTATACAAAGATTGATCAGACAAATCCTCAGATCAGGGTTTTGAACTATCAGGGACTGAAATCAGGGATCACATTTGGGAAACCCTAAAAATCTCCAGGAAGTCAATCAAAGGTTTCAATCATCCTCAAATAATCCCTATGACAATATACAATGGAAATTACATCTCAATTCAAGATCCACAGTCATCAATTTCATCAGGTCGACAATTAGGGTTTTTGACCTAATTCACTAAACCACTGACTTTTTAATCAGGACATGGTGTCATAACTCCAATCATGGCTCAATATCCTCTAATACCTCAATATGATCCATTCATACTATTCATTTGGTGAGGATAGCCTGTTTCATTTGAAATCTCCAGAAACGCGATTCGTCTGAAAAGTCAACTGTACAAGATCACCATTGACTTTTGGGGAATTTTGGTCAACCATGACTTTTGAAGTTTTGAATCATCAATATATGATATGAGAAGTCATTTGATCAAGAAAAATCAAGAAAATCAATCAAGAATCAAAAAGTCAAAGTTTGACTTCTATACTTAGAAAAATTTTCTAAGTGTTTTTCAATGGTTTTTTCCAAACTTTGGAAGGGAATAACTCAAAATTTCACCTACAAACTGAAAAAAACTTCCAACATGAAAGTTGTAGATTTTGATCCAATAAACAACTTTGACACATATAAAATTTTTCCATAAGATCAACCATTTAAGAGATATGGAGCTTCAAAGTTGGCATCTTTGGAAAATTTCACTTGAAACTTCATTTTTCTCAAAGTTCATGGATCTTTTTCACCCACTTCCTTAAAGATCTTGAAGAAACTTTCAACTAGGGTTTTGAAGTGTGTAACATGAGCTTTCCAAAATGTCCAAGAGCATGAAAAAATATGGAGTGTAGCTATGGTTTTGAATTTTGCCATTAGTGAACTTTTCACTTGAAATTTCAAGTCATTTTGCCAAAGTTATGAACCAAATTGCCAAATGGACCAAATAATGATGCATAGATGCAATGATTGAAGATATTTTCTGATTTGAAGATCAGAATGGAAGAGATAAGAAGCTTGGCAAAATAACCATGGTTAAGTCACTTTTAACCATTTGCATTTAATGTAAAAGATTCCATTTTATCTCTTAAGCCAAATCATCACTTCTTGATCAACTTGCAAGAGCTTTGCATTCAGAATCCTTGCCCTATAAATAGAGGTTCAAATCACTCTTCAAATCACACCAAAACCTCACAAAGCATAGGTTTTCTCTTTCTTTCTTGAATTGCAAGTTTCATGTTTCAAAGTGAGGTAGAAATCCCAACCTCCAAATCCTTGAAGCTATGGCCAAAGTGATGATTCTAGCAAACCATAAACATCATATGGGATGTGTTTGAATCACTCATGCACCCAAAAACACCTCAAATCTCAGAATCACTACCTCACTTCCATAATTGCATAACCTAAGCCTTATCATGCCAAAATCCATTCAAGAACATTTCTGTCCAAACTAACACTTCCAACACCTCATATACATCACATATGAACTATCCAAGCACTCACATATGATCTGTAACATCAAAATCATCAGATTCGATTCTCACACCATAGCTCTGCAGATCGGGTGCCACAAACTGATCAAGAGGTTCTCAGTTCATTCCAAGACTTCAAACATGTTCCATAAGGTCCACTGAAGGTGTTCAGATCAAGAAACAACATCTGGAATCCCTCATTTGCAGAATTCGATTTCCAGTTTTGACATTTTTAAGGTAAGCTCTCTTGAACTTCAAACTCTATCATACATGCATCATAAATGAAAAACTGCCATACTATCTTGTTTCTGCACTATCACTGATCAATAGCCCTCAATCAATTTCACAATTCATCAATCCTACACGATTCCATGTTCAAATTCAGAATTAGGGTTCTTGGTGTTCATCACAAAATTGATCACCTTAGAGCAAATATAAATGAATTATGAGGGCACCATCATGTTTCTCGTCCAAAACCGAGCAAGATAGACTATCTACTTGATCAAAACAATCCAGTTTTAGAGAAATTCAAAATCAAAATAGGGATGTGTTCTTGGCGCCATTTTTTGTTCAGAGATTTCAAACACTCGTTTTTGAATATAATTAAATGAGCGTGTATCATAAACAAGCTGCGCGCGCAGCTCAGTTGGTTGTTGTTTTGAGTAGTGAACCTCAGGGCGTGGGTTCAAGTCCTTGTGGAGACAAAACCAATTTTTTATCACTAATTTTTCTTATTTTTCTTCACAACTTCAACCATTAATTTAACTAACCAAATCAATTCATTTTTCATTCATTTTTTGCACACTTCTTATTTAATATACATATTTTGACAATATCAAAAAAAATCACAAAAAAAAGATTTATTTAATATACTTTTAATTAGGTTTAAAATGACATATTTTTAAGTATTTTTAATACTTTAAATATTGTTTTATTTGATTTTTTTCAAACTTAATTACTTGTAAATATCTTTTGTGATCAAACCCTAATCACTTAGGTCTTAATTAAGCATTAAAACTTGTTTTAAACTTAATTAAGTTGATTTCTTTCAAATTCAAATCGTTTTAAAACGAGCGATCGCGATTCTTTTCAAAACGATAAACCATTCCTTTTTGATTAAATCTTTTTAATTGATCAATTGATTTTCAAAACGAAGTGGGGCCTCTCGAATATTAGAGAGTATAAGACCCACTCTTTTTACAGTTTTTCTTTGCACAGAAAACTTTTTCAAAACAATACTTTTCAAACTGTTTTTAAAACAATAAATCTCACATCTTTTTTTCAAAACTACCCACCCTGTTTTATGAAAATAAAACAGGGGCCTCTCGAATATTAGAGAGTGTAAGTCCCATTTCTTTTCTTTTTGTACAGTTTTTCTTCCAACAGAATAAACTTCTTTCAAAACAAACTTTCAAACAGTTTTTCAAAAGCGAAACCTCGCGCTCTGTTAATAAACAATCAACCATGTTTTGTCAATATACCATGGGCCTCCACGTAGGTATAAGTCCCAAGCCCTTTTGTACATACCCATTCATGTACATGAAATTAGGTATTTCATTGTACACACCGTTTTGTACATATCTCGATCAGTTTGATTTTTAACTTTGAATAACAAATCAAAAATGAAGGTTTTTCTTTAAATCTTCCCAAAAATATACCATGGGCCTCCATGTAGGTATAAGTCCCAAGCCCTTTTGTAAATACCTGTTTACATAGCTTTGAATAAACTCAAGTGGACCTCTCCCCGAGTGTAAGTCCCGAGCCCCGTGTATACAAATGGATCATGCTTACAGGTATATTTCCTTCATAAACTCCATTATACACACACACTTTGTCATATATATGTATAACTGTTCATAATTGTTCATGTACTTGTTCATATTTGTTTGTACTTGTTCATACTTGTGATTGTGTTATGTATACTTGTTCAACTTAGTACAACACTAGGTTCCCCATAGCCTCCTATTGGGCTTCGTGCAAAGAATCTCCACTAGTTTAGGTTAGGACATAGAGTATGGTTTCCCGGTGAAATCGCTCTAAGAGCTCAGACCAACTATACCATGCCTCCCCTTGGGCTTTGTACAAACGAGTGACCCTCCCATAGCCTCCTCTTGGGCTTACAATGCAAGGACCCTGGATTGTCCCTCCCATAGCCTCCTCTTGGGCTTACAATGCAAGGACCCTCGGATAGCCTCCTCTTGGGCTTCGTACAAGGACCCACGGGCTTCTTATAAGCATCCCCAATATCCAAATCAAAATACCCTAGGAGATTAGACATTTTTCATCTCTATGCTAGGAGTATCTCTTTTATATCATCACAAACAATCAATCAATCAATCAAACTTTTTTGCCACAAGGCTGGCTAATCAATCCAACTTTCTTTTTGCCACAAGGCTGGCTAATCAACCAAACTGTTTTACCACCGTACTGGATGATTAATCAAAGTTTTTGTCACAAGGCTGACTTCATTGAAACTTTTGCCACAAGGCTGGCTGATTAATCAAAGTTTTTGTCACAAGGCTGACTTCATTGAAACTTTTGCCACAAGGCTGGTTAAACACAAAAACATCTTTATCATTCTAAGCACCCTAAGTGGCATGGCCCCGGGCTTACAATGAAAAGATTTTCCAACAAAAACAAACAGATGTATGTGATGATATAGATTAGATACATCTAGCATTTAGACGACATTTGTCTATTTTCCTTTGCTTCCACTAGCATAAGTGGGAACTACGATTGCTCTGACTTTCTCAACATCCCTTTGAGAATACATAGGCACAAGGTCGATCCTTGGCGAGCAAAACAAAACAAAAAAAAACCATTTAAACCTTAGCACCCGTAGACCCCGAGCTACAGATGCTCTGATTCCCTCTAGGGGATATGTATGCAGAGGATCGCGATGATCTTTGCGAGCATAATCAAACAAACACCTTAGGTCCCACCTATTTCAAAAGAACCTCCACCACAACAAGAATGGAATAAATAAAACAAAGAAACCTATAGAGTACTATAGATACGTTGGGTGCTAATACCTTCCCTTCGTATAACCAACCCTCTTACCCAAGATCTCTCCCCCACTTTTAGGTTATTGCAACTTTTTTCCTTTTCCTCTTTTGGAAATAATAAAAAGTTTGGTCCGTACAAAAGAAAAATCATTTTTTTGAGCACTCGAGCCCAAAGAAGGCATCAGGTGTCTCATCCCGAAAAAGGACAACGATTTTTCCCCGCGACAGAAAAATGGCGACTTCACTGGGGAACATCTTTTTATTGTTTCCAAAGAAAGGGTTATTTCTATTTGTTTTATTTTTATTATGTTCTTGTTTGGTTCTTTGGTTGTGTGGATTCTGTTACAAGTGATACATTATGGACAAATCCTAACCCGGATTAAGTACACATAAGAAATTAGGTGGAGGGTATAGTCATGTGCAGGCGCACGTGAGAATCCTTCCGCTCAGTGGAGGTTCCTTGTTTGTAATATATGTTTAGCGAGTTAATTGCGAAGACATTGTTGCTTTCATTGAACTGTAGAAGCTGAGAGACCGTAGAACCCCAACCCATCCTGGCCTTATTAGGTTGTGGTGCAGAAACTATTCAGGTGAAGACTTGGATTAGTTGTCATGCGGAGAACCACACTCAGACGAGTTTTTCTTGAGAATATTACTGGCTCATGAGTTTAATTGTGGAAAGCCGGTAATATCCGAAAGAAAAATGTAGACTCTGACGTATCAGTAGAACATGTTGTGCAGGTGATTAACTAGAACTATCCCATTTTTGGTTCTCTGACCTCATGCTCGTGACGCTGGACCTTTGAACCTGTGTGTACCATGTATTTGTGTTGCCATTACCATGTCTGTATTACCATGTTTGAACTACCATGTTTGCTTTACCATGTTTGAATATGTGGCATCCATGCATCCATGCATTCATCCATCCATAAAAAATAGAAATAAGAAAAAATCTTTTTCCATAAAAACATGATTTTTTCAAACAATTAGAGAACTTTCTTTGCAAACATTATAGGATTAGGTTATGGAGTGGGTAAAAAGGTATACCAAGAGGTACGGTTTCAAAGAGCCTAATGTGGAAAGACTGAAAGAGTTAGCGTCTTTTGTACAAGATCCTTCTGATTTTAGGAAAAGCCATGGAAAGCTTTTGCCTATTTTGAACACTCATGTTGATGAAGGACTTCTCAAAACTCTGGTTCAGTTTTATGATCCCGTCTACCGGTGTTTTACCTTTCCAGACTATCAGTTGGTACCAACCTTGGAAGAATATGCCAATCTTTTGGGTATTCCTGTGTCTGACAAAATACCTTTCAATGGTTTGGAAGCCATTCCTAAGTCACACGTCATTGCATCAAGTATCCACATGAAAAAGTCTGAAGTAGAGAGTAATTTGACTACCAAAGGAAACCTCCCGGGTTTAACTTCACACTTCCTAGTAATGAAAGCCTTTGATTTCATCGAAACTGGTAGCATGATAGCTTTTGAAGCCATACTAGCCTTGCTCATCTATGGGTTGGTTCTGTTTCCCAATGTCGACAACTTTGTTGATATCAATGCCATAAAGATCTTTCTGATTGGAAATCCTGTTCCGACTCTGCTTGGTGACATGTATTTCTCCGTCCATCATAGGAATCACCAAGGTGGTGGAATTATTGTATGTTGTGCACCTCTGTTGTTTAAATGGATTGTTTCGCACTTACCTAAGTCTCCCATTTTCACGGAAAACCGGGAAGGTTTGCGATGGTCTCAAAGACTTATGTCTCTTACTAATAATGATATTCAGTGGTATACCTTGGCTCGCTGCGGTACAGAAACCATTGAAAGCTGTGGAGAATTCGCCAACGTACCCCTCATTGGTACACAAGGAGGAATTAACTACAATCCGGTCCTAGCCCGACGACAACTCGGGTATGCAAATCCAACTAAACCCATTGGCCCTAAAGTGGAAAGCTACTTCTATCAGGAAGGAAATGATCCTCAGGGGTTGAAAACAAAAATGGTGAAAGCCTGGTACGACATCCGATGGAAAGAAAAAGGTGAGACAAAGAACTGTATCGCTACGAGCGCCTACACCTGTTGGGTAAGGAAAAGAGCAAGGGAGTTTCAAATGCCTTATGATTATGAAAAACCCATGTTCCCTGTGGTGCCTCAACGACCCAACATCCCCGCTATGGAGGAATACCAAGACACTTTGACCAAGATGAGGATAGAGAAAGACGCTTGGAAAGAAAAGTTTCGAAGAACTGATGTGGAAAATAGAAAGTTGAAGAAACAAGTGAAAGAACACGAAGAAACTCTTTATTATCAGGATGGATGGCTCATGAACAAAGATGAGAAGATCCGTCGGAAAGATGCCGCAATCAGAAGATACATCAAAGAAAGCAAGAAAAAGCTTGAAGGCTCAACAAGCAACGCTCCGATACCTGACAATTGGAAGAATGTGGTTGACAAGCTAAAGACCGAAAAGGCCGAGTTGAAAGCTCGCTATGGGAAAGAAATCATGAAGCTCAAGTTGCACAATGCATTTGGTTCCTCGTCTGATGAAGATGCTTAGGATTTATTTAAATTTTCATGTATCATTTGATTCTGTAAGGAGCTACGCTCCAATGTTGTAACATTTCCCATTATTGTAATAAAAAAATGAATGAATAAAAGAATAGTTTGTGTTCAAATGTTTGCAAGGAAATAATCTTTAAAATGTTTGGAAAAATCATAAATTTCTTTTTGCATACATCATTCTGCATATCGAGTCTGTTGTCTAGAGTCTTATCTTTTGGATCTTTCTCCATTAGATCGTCAAGCTGTCGCGTCTCAAAGTTTCTCGACCGCGCTCGCAATCAGATCACAGATACAATACTCGTTCAAGCAGAAGAAGAGTAATGGAACACTCTGAACAAGAGAATATTGAGCTTCGTGGTACGGTGACCACCCTTCAGGAAAAGTTGGAAAGTCTCACTACTCTGGTTGACTCCTTAATGACCGCACAAAATCAGCCGCCGCCACCCAACAGTCAAGCAACGGTAACATCTGAAGTCACCACTCCAGTTTCTACAGTTGCGTTCGGTATTCCATCTTTCTCCATGCCAGAAGGTTGGAGCACGCCTTTCAGCTTTGGTACAGGATTTCGCCATAATTTCTCTGGGGTTCAAACAGCTACAACTGAAGCGCCTGCTGCACAAAGTTCACAGTTTACTCCAAATCAGGGGGTAACTTTTTCTCAAGTCACTATGGCACTTTCTCAGCCCACTATGACAGTTCCGACTCCTACGGTCCACACTGTTCCTTATGATGGCAATGAGATTTATCATGATCAAGGTGATAGCACAAATCAGCGTAATCTTGTAGGAGATCTCCAAGAGCAGTTCAACAAGATTCAGCTGGAAGTCAAAGCTATTCGTGGAAAAGATTTGTTTGGAAAGAATGCCCAGGAGCTATGTTTGGTTCCTAGTGTACAAATACCAGCCAAGTTCAAGGTCCCAGACTTTGAGAAATACAAAGGTAGTTCTTGTCCACAAAGTCATCTTGTGATGTATGCCAGGAAGATGTCTACTTATGCAGATAATCATCAGTTGCTTATCCATTACTTTCAAGACAGTTTGACTGGTGCCGCACTGAAGTGGTACACAGGCTTGGATAGCACCAATATTCGAACTTTCAATGACTTAGGCGAGGCCTTTGTCCGACAATACAAGTATAACTCAGATATGGCTCCAGACAGAGACCAGCTTCGATCCATGGCTCAGAAAGACCATGAAACTTTCAAAGAGTATGCCCAACGATGGAGAGAAACTGCTGCTCAGATTAATCCACCGTTAAAAGAAAAAGAGATGACAAAGATCTTCTTGAATACTCTCAGTCCGTTTTACTATGAACGCATGATTGCTAGTGCTCCAAGTGATTTCACCGAAATGGTAAACATGGGGATGCGTCTAGAAGAAGGAGTCCGAACCGGACGTCTAACTAAAGAAGGTGGATCTTCAAGCGGAACCAAAAAGTTTGGAAGTGGTTTCCCAAAGAAGAAAGAACAAAGTGTTGACATGGTGTCCCAAGGGAAGCCAAGAGGAAATGTTAATCGTCAACGACAGGTAGCTGCTATCGCACCAGCCGTTAATACAACACCGAATCCGGGATTTACTCCGCAGTTTCAACAACAACAGCCTCGACAACAGGCTCAGCAGTTTAACAATAATCAGAATCGTGTACAAAGAGCTCCACAGTTTGATCCGATTCCAATGACCTACACAAAATTGTACCCTGCTTTGATTGAAAGAGGTCTTGTTCAGACTAAAGCACCACCACCAGTACCTGAGAAACTCCCATGGTGGTACAAAGCTGAGGTCTCATGCCCTTATCATCAAGGAGCGCCTGGCCATGATCTTGAACATTGCATAGCTTTGAAACATGAAGTTCAGAGGTTGGTAAGATCTAATCTCCTCTCTTTCAGAAATTTGAATCCAAATGTGCAAGCAAATCCGCTGCCCAATCATGGAGGGCATGTTGTAAACATGGTGTATGGATGTCCTGGTCCATATCGAGTCTATAATATCAATTTCTCAAGAGCCAATTTGGTACAAATGCACGCCACTCTCTGTCGAGGGCAGAATTTTCGCCAGCATCACTATGGTTCCTGTAGCATATGTTGTGTAGATTCTCATGGATGTTCGATTGTGAGAAGAGATCTCCAAGTTCTGTTGGATAATGGTACTATTCAGATCTACAGAAATAGGAATGAAAATGAAGTTAACATGATAGGATGCTATCCGCATGAGCTTTTAGTCTCAGATATCAACTCGGAAATGCCTACAGTTAACGTCATCGTTCCTCATTTCAACATGCCTGAGCGCATGGAAGTTACTTATAACAAGCCGAAGGTTCCTGTTGCTCCTTTGATCATTTGTCTACCTGGACCTGTTCCCTATGACTCTGACAAGGCAGTTCCATACAACTACAATGCCACAATGATGAAGAATGGACAAGAAGTTCCTTTACCTACTCTTTCATCTGTCGTGAACATCGCTGATGTGAGTCGAGTAACAAGAAGTGGACGTGTGTATACTCCATTACCTCCGAAGCAACCTGTTGCTCCTGCGACCGGACAAAATTCTACCAGTACACCAGCAAGGAATCCTGTGGAAACTCCTGTCAGTAATACAAACACTGATGTTGGTCAATCCAGTGGAACCAATGTCAATCCTAACTTTGATGAAATTTTGAAGCTTATCAAAAGAAGTGAATACAAGATTGTGGATCAGCTTATGCAGACTCCTTCAAAAATCTCAATACTTTCATTGCTGTTGAATTCAGAAGCCCACAGGGAAGCCCTGATGAGAGTTTTGGATCAAGCTTTTGTAGATCAAGATGTGACTGTTGACCACTTTGATGGGATAATAGCCAACATAACAGCTTGTAACAATTTAAGCTTCTGTGATGAAGAACTCCCCGAGGAGGGTAGAAATCATAATCTTGCTTTACACATTTCTATGAACTGTCAGTCAGACTCTTTGTCCAATGTATTGGTAGACACCGGATCTTCCTTGAATGTGATGCCAAAGACGACTCTTGCTCGTTTGTCTTACCAAGGAATGCCTATGAAGTTCAGTGGTGTAGTTGTCAAAGCATTTGATGGATCGCGAAAATCTGTTATCGGCGAAGTCAACCTTCCCATGACAATTGGTCCACATACATTTCAAATCACCTTCCAGGTCATGGACATTCAAGCTGCTTATAGCTGTTTGTTAGGACGACCATGGATCCATGAAGCAGGGGCAGTAACTTCTACTCTCCATCAAAAGCTAAAGTTTGTAACAAATGGAAAATTGGTAACGATAAGTGGAGAACAAGCCTTGATGGTGAGCCATTTGTCCAATTTCTCTTTTATCAGTGCCGAGGATGTGGAAGGAACTCAGTTCCAAGGTCTCTCTTTAGAAGACGAATCTTCCAAAAAGAAAGCATCAATCTCTTCTTACAAAGAGGCGGTAAAAGTGGTGAAAGATGGAACTACCACTGGCTGGGGGCAAGTTGTGATCCCTATCAAAAATGAAACTAGAGCAGGTCTCGGATGTTCACCAACATTCTTAAACTGCACCAAGAAAGATGAAACCCTTCGTCCGATCAAAGAAACATTCATTAGTGGAGGATTCCTTAACCCAATTCCTCAAGAGGTTAATGTCCTTATCGAAGAATGCATTGAAGAAGGTTTACCCGATACTGAAGAAGAATGGAAATGTTATCTCAATGACTCGGGATACATATCTCAGGAAGAACCATATCCTCCGTCAGAGAAATCCAGAGGCAATGAAACTGAGCCTGTTCCTGCAGAAATCTGGGACACCTTGGGACAACCAAGTGGAAAATTTGATTATATGGTGAAATACACTGCACCTGAAAGTTACAAGATTGCGATTGAGGATATCCAACCAACTGGATGGGGAGATTCCTTTGAATATAATAGTCAACCAGAAGAGGCTTATCAGCCATGTCAATTCTCTCAGCAGCCTGAAGTTACTGAAGATTTCGGCTTCAACGCATCTGCCAAGGTTTATAATCCTGAAGATGGTTATTATCACATAAATGCCATTTTTGAAGATGAAGGGGAAGATGATCCCGCAACCGACTCAGAAAGTGTTGCTGACAATGAGTCTCTTCATCCTGAAGACTGGGAAATACATCCTGAAAATTCTGGAGATTGTGACTCATCTTATGCTCTTCAAGAAGTAGAAGAAGACCGTTTCAACTCTACAAAGAACAAGGTTGACAAACCAGGACCTTCAAATCCTGCTCGACCAGCGGTCAATGTCAATGCTGGAGATAACTCTGAGGAGAATTTTCCTGAATACATAATACACAGAGGAGTTCGTTGCTACTGGAAAGTTGTCGACGTTCCGAATGTTGTTCGCCGCTCAAAGTAATCACCTCGCTGTTATTTTGACCTCCTGCCTTGCCCAAAGCAGAGAGATGTTTTATAGGGCTTTGCTTTTAAATGTTCCGCCCAAATAATTTTGTGTATAGGGCTTTGTTTTAAAAAGTTTCCCTCTTTGTCCTGCCCAAGACAAATGAGTTTGTGTTTAGGGCTTTGTTTCAAAAATGAATCATAAATAAAGTGTCATTTTGAATTCCCTACATTATGTGTTTTTATTTTTGCTTTTTCTGGAAATGGTAATCCTAAAAAACCAAAATAAAAATAAAAAAAAAAATAAAAAAAAAAACTTTTCAAAAAAAAATCTGCATACACTCTTGCATTCATAAAATTTCTGAAATAAATATAAATCACATGTGCAGATTTACTATTGATAAACCCATTGAATGCAATAACCCTATGCCCTCTCCCAACTTTGAGTTTCCTGTGTTCGAAGCCGAAGAAGAGGAAGAAGAGGAGATCCCAGACGAGATTTCTCGATTACTTAAGCACGAGGAAAGAGCTATTCTGCCTCACAAAGAGCCTTTAGAAAAGATCAACTTGGGTTCTGAAGAAGACAAAAAAGAAGTGACCATTGGATCGCTCCTTGATACTGATGTCAAGAGTAAGTTGACAGACCTCCTCAAAGAATATGTTGACGTGTTTGCCTGGTCCTACCAAGACATGCCTGGGTTGGATACCAATATTGTTCAGCATTACTTGCCATTGAAGCCAGAATGTCCGCCGGTTAAGCAGAAATTGCGAAGGACTCATCCTGATATGGCTAACAAGATCAAAGTGGAAGTTCAAAAGCAACTCGACGCAGGTTTTCTTGTCACCTCCGAGTATCCTCAATGGTTGGCCAACATAGTGCCAGTTCCGAAGAAAGATGGCAAAGTCAGAATGTGTGTTGACTACCGTGACTTGAACAAGGCCAGTCCAAAAGATGATTTTCCATTACCGCATATCGACATGCTGGTTGATAACACCGCTAAGTTCAACGTCTTTTCCTTCATGGACGGGTTCTCCGGTTATAATCAGATCAAGATGGCTCCTGAAGACATGGAGAAGACATCTTTCATCACCCCATGGGGTACCTTTTGCTACAAAGTGATGCCATTTGGATTGAAGAATGCAGGCGCAACTTACCAAAGAGCAATGACTACTCTCTTTCATGACATGATGCATAAAGAAATTGAAGTTTATGTGGACGACATGATAGCCAAGTCCAGCACAGAAGAAGAACACATTGAATACCTTTTGAAGTTGTTTCAACGACTAAGGAAATATCAGCTTCGCTTGAATCCTAATAAATGTACTTTTGGGGTTAGATCTGGAAAACTCTTGGGGTTCATTGTCAGCCAAAGAGGTATCGAAGTAGATCCCGACAAAGTCAGAGCTATTCAAGAGATGCCTGCACCAAAAACTGAAAAGCAAGTAAGAGGATTTCTCGGACGATTGAACTATATCTCCAGGTTTATCTCTCAAATGACTGCTACTTGTGGGCCAATTTTCAAGCTTCTCCGCAAAGATCAAGGGGTTGTATGGACTGAAGATTGCCAGAAAGCGTTCGACAATATCAAAGAGTACCTGTTAGAACCACCAATATTGATTCCTCCAGTTGAAGGAAGACCATTAATCATGTACCTTACTGTGTTAGAAGAATCCATGGGTTGTATGCTTGGACAGCAAGATGAAACTGGTAAGAAGGAGCATGCCATCTATTACTTGAGTAAGAAATTCACAGACTGTGAGTCTCGGTACTCCATGCTCGAAAAAACGTGTTGTGCTTTGGCTTGGGCTTCAAAACGTCTCCGCCAGTACATGATCAACAATACTACTTGGTTAATCTCCAAAATGGATCCGATTAAGTATGTCTTTGAAAAGCCCGCCTTAACAGGAAGGATTGCCCGATGGCAAATGCTGTTATCTGAATATGACATTGAATACCGTGCTCAAAAAGCGGTCAAAGGAAGCATTCTCGCCGATCACTTGGCGCATCAACCAATTAATGAATATCAATCTCTCAAGTTTGACTTTCCTGATGAAGATGTTTTGTACTTGAAGATGAAAGATTGTGACGAACCGTTACCTGAAGAAGGTCCTGACCCTGGATCAAGATGGGGTCTAATTTTTGATGGAGCAGTAAACGCTTTTGGCAATGGAATTGGGGCAATCATCATCACTCCCAAGGGTACTCATATCCCGTTCTCCGCCAGATTACTATTTGATTGCACCAACAACATCGCAGAATATGAAGCTTGTATCATGGGTCTCGAAGAAGCCATTGACTTAAGGATCAAGATCCTAGACATATATGGAGATTCAGCCCTCGTGATCAACCAAATCAAAGACAAGTGGGAAACTTATCACCCTGGCTTGATTCCTTATAGAGATTATGCAAGACGTCTGTTGACTTTCTTCAACAAGGTTGAATTGCATCATATACCTCGAGATCAGAATCGAATGGCAGACGCCTTGGCTACTTTATCTTCCATGTTCAAAGTCAATCATTGGAACGATATGCCTACAGTCAGAATTACGCGCCTTGAAAGGCCCGCCTATGTGTTTGCAACTGAAGCAGTCATCGATGATAAACCGTGGTTCCACGACATCAAACGCTTCCTTCAAACTCAAGAGTACCCGCTTGGGGCATCAAACAAAGACAAGAAAACTCTAAGGAGACTTTCTGGCAGTTTCTTCCTGAACGGAGATGTGCTATACAAAAGAAACTTTGATATGGTTTTGCTCAGATGCGTGGACAGACACGAAGCAGACATGTTAATGCATGAAGTGCATGAAGGGTCCTTTGGAACTCATTCAAATGGGCATGCAATGTCCAAAAAGATCTTAAGAGCAGGATACTATTGGTTGACAATGGAATCAGACTGTTACAAACACGTGAAGAGATGTCACAAGTGCCAGATCTACGCAGATAAGATCCATGTGCCACCGACTCTACTCAACGTTCTCTCATCTCCGTGGCCTTTCTCCATGTGGGGTATTGACATGATTGGAATGATCGAACCAAAAGCTTCAAACGGTCATCGTTTCATCTTGGTAGCCATTGATTACTTCACCAAATGGGTCGAAGCAGCATCTTATGCCAATGTTACAAGACAAGTGGTTGTGAGGTTTATCAAGAACAACATCATTTGCCGATATGGTATTCCCAGCAAGATCATTACTGACAATGGTTCGAACTTGAACAACAAGATGATGAAAGAATTGTGTGAGGAATTCAAGATTGAGCATCATAACTCTTCTCCTTACAGACCAAAAATGAACGGCGCGGTTGAAGCTGCTAACAAGAACATTAAGAAGATCGTCCAGAAAATGGTCCGTCACTTACAAAGACTGGCATGAAATGTTGCCATTTGCTTTACATGGGTACCGTACTTCAGTGCGTACTTCAACAGGGGCAACTCCCTTTTCTCTAGTATACGGCATGGAAGCTGTGCTCCCCGTAGAAGTTGAAATCCCATCAATGAGAGTCCTCATGGAAACTAAGTTATCAGAGGCTGAATGGTGTCAAAGCAGATACGATCAGTTGAACTTAATCGAAGAAAAACGTATGACTGCTCTATGCCATGGACAGTTATACCAAGCAAGGATGAAACAAGCTTTCAACAAAAGGGTTCGACCTCGTGAATTTCGAGAAGGCGACCTCGTGCTTAAAAAGATCTTGTCTTTTCAACCAGATTCTAGGGGCAAATGGTCTCCTAATTACGAAGGCCCGTATGTTGTCAAAAGAACATTTTTCTGGCGGGCGCCATGACTCTTGCAACCATGGATGGTGATGAACTCCCATATCCTGTGAATGCTGATGCAGTCAAGAAATACTTTGTCTAAAAAATACTAAAGAACAGCTCGGTAAGTTGAAAACCCGCAAAGGGCGACTTAGGCAAAAATGAGCGTCTCGGTGGACTGAAAACCCTAAAGGGCGGTCCAGGCAAAAATTAGAGACAATAAACAGAAAAAATTTATCCCGGTAGATTGAAAACCTGAAAAGGCAATCTAGGCAAAAATTAGGGATTTATGACAAAGTAACTGCATCAGTCCATACTTCGTCACCTGAATCGTCTTTTCCATCGAAGGATCTTCAATCAAATCATCACCAATCTGAAGCGACAAGCACAGTTGGAACTCCAGTTCTGCCATGGGGTGCTTTAAACCCCTTGAATCCACCTGCATGCACGAATTAAGAATATATACAGCCAATATATGACATGAACAAGTAATAAAACAACACCAAAACAGGTTATTAGCAAGGATTTAGGCATAATCTCTCAAAACCCTTAAACCCCAAAAAGCTCCCAATTGGATAAAAACCCCATTTTCTATCTAAAGGACTCACCTTAGGTTGAAGAAGGGCTGTGAAATAAGAGGTTAATGATGGATTGAGCTTGATCAGGGTGCATGCAATGGTTGGTCTCCTCCCTCTTCTTTCTCCTTCCACACTTCTTCCTCTCCTCCACTTCTATTCTTCACAAAATTCTGGTTTTTGAGACAATAGTGAGGGGACCAAACAAAACCTTAATCCATTTAATACGTGAAAGGACTATAATTCCCCCTCAACTAAATCTTAATAGCCCTTTTGTCCCTTAGTTCTATCTCAACTAATATCATTACTATTTATTCTAGAAAGAATTAAATAGGATATTACAATTTTTTCCCTTCTCTAAAAAATATGGACTATCATATGCAATTTCTAAAATTTCTCTACCTTCTCCAAAGACATGGACTATCATATGTAATTTCTGAAATTTGTTCCCCTTCTTCAAAAACATGGACTATCCTATGCAATTTTTGTAATTTCTTTCCCATCTCCAAAAACATGGACTACGTTATGCAATTATTGGAATTTCTTAACCATATCCAAAGTCAACTATCATATACAATTTTATGAATTTATATCCCTTTTAAAAGCATGGAATATATCATATGCAATTCTAAAGTTTCTTTCCCTTCTCTAAAAACGTGGACTATCATATGCATTTTCTTGAATTTATTTCCCTTTTCCAAAAACGTGGACTATCATATGCAATTTCTGGAATTTCATTCCCTTCTCCAAAAACGTGGACTATCATATGCAATTTCTAGAATTTCTTTCCGTTCTCCAAAATTGTGGACTATCATATGCAGTTTCTGAAATTTCTTTCCCTTCTCAAAAAACGTGGACTATCATATGCAATTTTTAAAATTTCTTTCCCATCTCAAAAAACGTGGACTATTATATGCAATTTCTAGAATTTTTTTCCAAAAACATGGACTATGATATGCAATTTCTGGAGTTTCTTTCCCTTCTACAAAAACAAGGGACTATCATAGGCAATTTCTAAAATTTCTTTACCTTCTCAAAAAACATGGACTATCATAGGCAATTTTTGAAATTTCTTTCCCTTCTCCAAAAACGTGGATTATCATATGCAATTATTGGAATATCTTTCCCTTCTCCAAAAACATGGACGATGATATGCAATTTTTAATATTTCATTCTCTTATTCAAAAACATGGACTATTATATGCAATTTTTGGAATTTCTTTCCCTTCACCAAAAATACGGACTTTCATATGCAATTATTGGAATTTCTTTACCATATCAAAAGTAAACTATCATATGCAATTTTATAAATTCATTTCCCTTTTAAAAACATGGACTATCATATGCAATTTCTAAAATTTCTTTCCCTTCTAAAAAATGTGGAATATCATATGCATTTTCTTTAATTTATTTCCCTTCTCCAAAAACGTGGACTATCTTATGCAATTTCTAGAATTTCTTTTCTTTCTCCAAAAACGTGGACTATCATATGCAATTTCTGAAATTTCTTTCCCTTCAAAAACTTTGACTATCATATGCAATTTTTGGAATTTCTTTCCCTTCTCAAAAAACATGGACTATCATATGCAATTTTATGAATTTCTTTCCCTTCTCCAAAAACGTGGATTATCATATGCAATTTATGGAATTTCTTTCCCTTCTACAAAAAACGTGGACTAGCATGTGCAATTTCTAGAATTTGTTTCCATTCTCCAAAAACATGGACTATCATATTCAATTTTTTAAAATTTCTTTACCTTCTCCAAAATTATAGACTATCATCTGCAATTTCTAAAATTTGTTTCCCTTCTCCAAAAACATGGACTATCATATGCAATTTTTGGAATTTCAATGCCTTCTTCAAAAACATGGATTATCATAGGTAATTTTGGGAATTTCTTTCCCTTCTCCAAAAACATGGACTATCATATGCAATTATTGGAATTTCTTTACCATATCCAAAGATGACTATCATATGCAATTTAAGGATTTCATTTCCCTTTTAAAAACATGGACTATCATATGCAATTTCTAAAATTTCTTTACCTTCTCCCAAAACATGCACTATCATATGCAATTTTTGAAATTTCTTTCTTTTCTCCAAAAACGTGGACTATCATATGCAATTTTTGGAATATCTTTCCCTTCTCAAATAAAATGGACTATCATATGCAATTTTTAAAATTTCTTTCCCTTCTTCAAAAACATGGACTATTATATGCAATTTTTGGAATTTCTTTCCCTTCTCCAAAAACACGGACTATCGTATGCAATGATTGGAATTTCTTTAACATATCCAAAGTGGACTATCATATGCAATTTCAGAAATTTCGTTCCCTTCTCAAAAAACATGGACTATCATATGCATTTTCTTGAATTTATATCCCTTCTCCAAAAACATGGACTATCATATGCAATTTCTGGAATTTCTTTTCCTTCTCCAAAAAATGGACTATCATATGCAGTTTCTGAAGATTCTTTCCCTTATCCAAAAACGGGAACTATCATATGCAAATTTTGGAATTTCTTTCCCTTCTGAAAAAACGTGGACTATCATATGCAATTTTATGAATTTTTTTCCCTTCTCCAAAAACGTGGACTATCATATGCAATTTATGGAATTTCTTTCCCCATTCCAAAAACGTGGACTAGCATATCCAATTTCTAGAATATATTTCACTTCTCCAAAAACGTAGACTATCATATGCAATTTCTGGAATTTCTTTCCCTTCTCCAAAAACGTGGACTATCATATGCAATTTCTAGAATTTTTTTCCCTTCACTAATAACATGGACTATCATATGCATTTTTTAAAAATTCTTTACCTTCTCCAAAAACATGGACTATCATATGCAATTTCTGAAATTTGTTCCCATTCTTCAAAAACATGGACTATCATATGCAATTTTTGTAATTTTTATCCCATCTCCAATAACATGGACTACCATATGCAATTATTGGAATTACTTTACCCTACCCAAAGTCGACTATCATATGTAATTTTATGAATTTATTTCCCTTTTAAAAGCATGGACTATATCATATGCAATTCTAAAGTTTCTTTCCCTTCTCTAAAAATGTGGACTATCATATGCATTTTCTTTAATTTATTTCCCTTCTCCAAAAACGTGGACTATCATATGTAATTTCTGGAATTTCATTCCCTTTTCCAAAAACATGGACTATCATATGCAATCTTTGGAATTTCTTTCCCTTCTCCAAAAACATGGATTATCATGTGCAATTTTAGGAATTTCTTTGCCTTCTTCAAAAACATGGATTATCATATGAAATTATTGGAATTTCTTTACAGTATCCAAAGTTGACTATCATATACAATTTTAGGAATTCATTTCCCTTTTAAAAACATGGACTATCATATGCAATTTCTAAAATTTCTTTACCTTCTCCAAAAACATGGATTATCATATTCAATTTTTGGAATATCTTTCCCTTCTCAAAAAACGTGGACTATAATATGCAATTTTTTGAATTTCTTTCCCTTCTTCAAAAACATGGACTATAATATGCAATTTTTGGAATTTCTTTCCCTTTTCCAAAAACACGGACTATCGTATGCAATTATTGGAATTTCTTTACCATATCCAAAGTGGACTGTCATATGCAATTTTAGGAATTCATTTCTCCTTTAAAAACATGGACTATCATATGCAATTTCCGAAAATTCTTTCCCTAATCCCAAAACATGGACTATCATATGCATTTTCTTGAATTTATATCCCTTCTCCAAAAACTTGGACTATCATATGCAATTTCTGGAATTTCTTTTCCTTCTCCAAAAAATGGACTATCATATGCAATTTCTAAAATTTCTTTCCCTTCTCCAAAAACGTGGACTATCATATGCTAATTTTGGAATTTATTTCCCTTCTAAAAAAACGTGGACTATCATATGCAATTTTATGAATTTCTTTCCCTTCTCCTAAAACGTGGACTATCATATGCAATTTATGGAATTTCTTTCCCCTCTCCAAAAACGTGGACTAGCATATCCAATTTCTAGAATTTATTTCACTTCTCCAAAATCATGGACTATCATATGCAATTTCTGGAATTTCTTTCCCTTCTCAAAAAACATGGACTATCATATGCAATTTCTAGAATTTTTTTCCCTTCTCTAATAACATGGACTATCATATGCAATTTTTAAAAATTCTTTATCTTCTTCAAAAACATGGACTATCAAATGCAATTTCTAAAATTTGTTCCCATTCTTCAAAAACATGGACTATCATATGCAATTTTTGTAATTTTTATCCCATCTTCAATAACATGGACTACCATATGCAATTATTGGAATTTGTTTACCCTATCCAAAGTCGACTATCATATGCAATTGTATGAATTTATTTCCCTTTTAAAAGCATGGACTATATCATATGCAATTCTAAAGTTTCTTTCCCTTCTCTAAAAACGTGGACTATCATATGCATTTTCTTTAATTTATTTCCCGTCTCCAAAAACATGGACTATCATATGTAATTTCTGGAATTTCATTCCCTTTTCCAAAAACGTGGACTATCATAAGCTATCTTTGAAATTTCTTTCCCTTCTCCAAAAACATGGACTATCATGTGCAATATTTGGAATTTCTTTGCCTTCATCAAAAACATTGATTATCATATGAAATTATTGGAATTTCTTTACAATATCAAAAGTTGACTATCATATGCAATTTTAGGAATTCATTTCCTTTTCAAAAACATGGACTATCATATGCAATTGTTGGAATATCTTTCCCTTCTCCAAAAACGTGGACTATCATATGCAATTTTTAGAATTTTTTTCCCTTCTTCAAAAACCTGGACTATTATATGAAATTTTTGGAATTTCTTTCCCTTCTCCAAAAACACGAACTATCGTATGCAATTATTGGAATTTCTTTACCATATCCAAAGTGGACTATCATATGCAATTTTAGGAATTCATTTCTCCTTTAAAAACATGGACTATCATATGTAATTTCTGAAATTTCTTTCCCTAATCCAAAAACGTGGACTATCATATGCATTTTCTTGAATTTATATCCCTTCTCCAAAAACTTGGACTATCATATGCAATTTCAGGAATTTCAATTCCTTCTCCAAAAAATGGACTATCATATGCAATTTCTAAAATTTCTTTCCCTTCTCCAAAAACGTGAACTATCATATGCAAATTTTGGAATATCTTTCCCTTCTCTAAAAACGTGGACTATCATATGAAATTTTATGAATTTCTTTCCCTTTTCCAGAAACGTGGACTATCAAATGCAACTTATGGATTTTCTTTCCCTTCTCCAAAAACGTGGACTAGCATATCCAATTTCTAGAATTTAATTCACTTCTCCAAAAATGTGGACTATCGTATGCAACTTCTGGAATTTCTTTCCCTTCTCCAAGAACGTGGACTATCATATGCAATTTCTAGAATTTTTACCCTTCTCTAAAAACATGGACTATCATATGCAATTTCTAAAATTTCTTTACCTTCCCCAAAAACTTGGACTATCATATGCAATTTCTTAAATTTGTTCCCCTTCTTCAAAAACATGGACTATCATATGCAATTTTTTTAATTTCTTTCCCATCTCCAAAAACATAGACTACCATATGCAATTATTGGAATTTCTTTACCATATCCAAAGTCGACTATCATATTCAATTTTATGAATTTATTTCCCTTTTAAAAGCATGGAATATATTAGGGGTGGCAAACGGGCATTCCCGCCCCGTTTAGGCCCGCCCTGTAACACCCCATAATTTCAGTTTATTAATTTAATTTGGATTTAAATTAAATAATTGGAATTTTAGTATTTTTATTTGGAATTATTTGGAAAATGATGAAATATTGGCATTGGGCCTAGAGTGGTGGTTAACAGTAAGGGGGGTGTTAACTAAGCAAGCCCATTATAATATTTTATTTTATTTTTCATAAAATAAAGGAATTGGGAAAAGAGAAGCAGTAGAAGCAGATTTTGGAAAAAGGAGAACACGTGAAAGTGAGAAGAGCCAAAGGGGGAGAAGAACTTCGAAGATTCGACTCTGAGGTAAGGGGGGATTCTTCGGGTTAGTATTCCTTATGTGACTGTAGGTAGTATGATTGATTAGGATTGTGGTCTAGTTCAATCGTACGTGTCGGGCTGGGAATTTTGTTAGGTTTTGATAATCTTGTATGAATTGACATGATTCTGTTGATACTTGTGATATATGATGTTAATACATGTCAATAACTTGTTTGAAATGTGTAATTGTGTGAAAATCAATGATAATTGTGTGTATGTTCGTATGTACCTGAAATTGGGGAATTGGGATATGGTAAATGCTGTCAAAATGGTGAATTTTGCTGTGCAGGTACGTAGGAACCGGTTCCCATGTGGGACGAACCGGTTCCCCCTTGTAAAAACAGAGAAATATGGATTCTGGGTAGCTGGGAACCGGTTCCCATGTAGGGACAACCCGGTTCCCCATAGTAAAAACCAGAGACGAGACTTTGAAGCTGCCAGGAACCGGTTCCCACGTAGGGACAACCCGGTTCCTGCAGCACTTTTTCTAAAAATGTTTTATCTTTGAAAATTCATAACTTTTGATCTGAGTATCCGATTTATGTGCCGTTTTGGGCGTTGCGAAGCTAATGGGATGCTTTATCTGATGAATTGATAAAATGGGCAATAGCCAACTTTACTTTTTAAACTCGATTTAATTATTAATGAATTGAAAGATAGTATATGTATATGTGCTTATATATATGACTATTGATGCATGTATTTGTCTTGGTGATGAGATTATGATATCCATTGAGTGATGTTAGTATATAACATGTCGTAGATGATATATGTTTTGTGATTATGTTGTTGGGTTGCTTTGACAATTTGTTACATTGTGTGCAATGATGATGGATATAACGATGTTTGATCGTGGTGATGATTGATGATTGTGAATATTAATATGCTGATAATATTAATATGTTGATTGTGTTGAAGGTATGCGTGTGATATAATTGTATGAATGCTAAACTATGCATGCTTATTGATGATGAATTGGTGATGATAATGAGACGATGTGATACATCGGATTGGTGATGTTGTAAGCATGTCATACGTTGCATTCATTCGCATACATATTTGGTGAGCATGATTCCCAGTGTGTGGAATCTGTGCTGGATATTTGGTGAGCATGATTCCCAATGTGTGGAATCTGTGCTGGATATTTTTGTGAGCATGATTCCCAGTGTGTGGAATCGGTGCTGGATATTTTGGTGAGCATGATTCCCAGTGTGTGGAATCGGTGCTGGATATTTTGGTGAGCATGATTCCCTGTGTGTGGAATCGGTGCTGGTTAAACTGTATCTCAGTGATGAGGATATCAGTTGGATGGGTATATCCCATGTATGGTACCACATGCATTGTTGTCAGTCCATTCATTGCATTATAACATGATATAATTGGATAATTGTGTGGTGTGATAGATGATATTATACACTGATGCTTGTTTGTTATAATAATTCCGATTATACGTATGTTGAATGGATGATAGTGCTATGAGATTCTATTGCTTATGATTGCATAATGCTTAGTAATTCGAATGAAACTCACCCTTACTTTGATGATTTCAGATTAAGGATGTAGCGGTGTCTTGATTGGGTGAAGATAGCTTATAGGCTAGCCCGTAGTTCGTGTCGAGTCATGCTCTGATTGTAACACTGGGGAACGCTAGTTTAGAGACGAATTATTATGTCGGTCTTGTTGTTTTATGATTGTTTTAGAATAACTTGCATGGATAATGAATATGCAATGTTATGGATTATTGTCCGCTGTGTTGAACATGAATTGTAATTATGTTAAATGGTTCCTCGTGTAGCATGACAAATGACTATGGTATTTTATGTTAAAGAAGTTGTGACATCCTTGTATTTCATGTTTACTCTGAATATTATTCTATTTTTCCGCGGGGGTTTAGAAGGGTGTTACAATAGTGGTATCAGAGCATAGTCGGTCCTTGTGACCAGAGTCTTATTGTTAATTCCTGTCGGTACGCGACATGTGTGAGAAACATTGTCGGTACTCAGTGTGTTCTAACGGTTTGCTTGCAGAGGTGAGAGTGAGACTAGTGGGGGAGAAGTCATGCTTCTCGGATATGTCTCAGATGCAAGATGTTAGAGTGATGCGTAGGGCAGCAGTACAAGAGTGTGGAGTTATTGTTTTCTGAATGAAGGTGACATGGGCTGAAGACTGTGGTTGTTGTTCAGTCGGAGTGTCTCGGAGTAGATGATGGTCATTTCTGAGAAATGGAATTTCGAAGTTGGGATGCTTCAAGTGCTACTGACGTACTGTGATGTTGTTGTGTGAGTAGCCCTATGTAAAGGGTCATTGTTGAAGCAGTGATTAAAAGAAGTATTGTCGTAGACCTTGTCGTAGGATTACTAGTAAGTAATTGAGATGATAGTAGAGGTTATCGATGTTGTTGAGAAAGTTTCGAAATGCGAGTAATGTGAAGAGATGAGTAGGGTCTCAAGGATAAGAAGGTTGATGATGGCGTACATGAATTTGGTTTCAGGATGTTGCAGAAATCGAGCTTCAACGATGAAATGTGTTGTTTAAGTTATAAGAAGTTTGGAAGCAAAGAGATGTGATAAGATGATGTTAATAATGAGATTAATTTGAAAAGGATGAGTTTTGGAGCAGAATTTCCGTAAGCAAATCGCAGGAAGATTGCTGAATCGTTATGAAACTTCGAAAATTCATAACTGGAGTTCTGGACATCCGATTTGAGTTCCGTTTGAAGCGTCGGAAAACTAGAGAGATGGAGTTTGTTATAAAAATGGTTGCAGCAGCTGTAACATATTTAATTGTGACAGGGTGTTGTTGGAAAGAGGTGAAGTTACGGTTACACTTGTCCTTAGAACTAGACTGTTCGTTGGTGCGGCATGGGATGTCAGTGTCAGAGTTAAACAGAATAAAGGAATAATGGGAAGACTTGTTGAGAAGCAATCTTTGAGATCAAATGTGCCAATTGAGGAGTTTTGGAGATGTCGTATAGAGTTTCGTTGCATGGTGTCGGTATTGTATCTTGGGTAACGATTGGTAATATTCATGTCTCGAGCTCTGAGCGTCGGATTAATGTACCGTTTGAACCCACGAAGGGGAGAGATTATGTTATACCTTATGGAAGAGTTATAAATACCATAGACTGGTCCTATGAGGAGATATTATGATGTCGGTTAAAGAAGCACGAAAAAGTGTTGAATAGGAATGCTTGTTACCGCGATTGTTCGGAACGAAGTCGAGTAGAATATGTCCTTGATAAATAAGATGATAAAGATGATTTAAATATTGATGGATTTGAGTGATGAAGGAATCAGTAGAAAAAGTGAAATAGACTTTGGAACCATTTGTGGTATATTGTGATGCGTCGTTGATGGGTTTGGATGGTGTATTGATGTAAAATCAGTAAGTAGTAACTTATGCGTCAGGACGATTGAAAGCGCAAGAAGGGAATTATCCGACCCATGACTTAGAGTTGACGACTGTGGTTTTGTTTGTGGCAACATTATTTGTATGGTTGAGATTGGAAGTGTTTAGTGATCATAAGAGTCTGGAGTACCCGTTTGATCAGCAAGGGCTTAATGTGAAGCAATAGACATGGTTAGATTTTTCTTGGATTATCATCTTGGTGAGGAAGATGTTGTGTCAATGCACTGAGTAGGGAACCTCTAAAAATGTCGATGCTGATGGAGAAAGAGTTGGATTTAATTGAACAATTTAGAGAACTAAGTTTGGTATGTGAAAGTGCTCCTAATAATGTTAGATTGGGTATACTGAAACTGACTAATGGTATTCCTGACGAGGATAGAGAAAGTCAGAAAGCTGATGTTGAGTTGATCGATAAGTCGACTTTGGATTACCAAGGTAAAGATGACGGACTCAGAATTGACGAGGATGGTATAATGAGGTTGGTGGTCGTTGTTGTGTTCCGCGTGTTACCGAGTTGAGAAAGAATATTCTAGAAGAAGGACACCATAGAGAATTATTAGACTATGACAATGTTGATGAGTTTGGGTGCAAACTCGGAAAAGACGCTATTATGTAGTAACAACGGTCTATGCTTAAATATGATTGTCGGCTATCTATTGACAAATTGAGGACTTGATCACCCTTAATCTCTTGCTGATAATAGGCGGAATTATAAAGATAGTATAAGATTGCTTGTTACCTTAATGGTATAAGATGTGACGAATGCTGAGATGTGAGAATGACCACTCACCATATTGTGGGAACTTATGAGGAAGTGAATATGAAGGAGTGCAAAGTATTGGACGGTGACTTAAGACGAGTAGTCGTAGTCGTACAGCGAAAGTATGATGTAGAGTGGTGTTATGAGTGCTACTCGTGAGCAGTGAGGAATTAATATGTCGGAATCCTACATGGAGAATATGTGTTGATCTATAGGTTGAATTTGGAATCTCATAGACATAAGGATGTCGTGCCCAAGGATTAGAACCCTTTTGAATAATTGCCGAGATGATGGATATCCTATTATGGTTGAATGTAGTTAACGAGTATGTATTTGGAGAAGTTAAGACGAAGAGTTGATGCTACATGATGCTATAATAATCTTGTGATGTTGTAAGGTGTTATGTAGATTTCTAAATGTAATGAGGGATTATACTCTATGAAGGATGAAGCTGATTTGATTCTTAGTGGAGAGTGGGACTCAGTTGAGCTATCTTGTAAGCAATGGTATATTGAGGATGATGAGCTATGTAATTATAACTACTGATGTGTGCTTGTTCCGATAGTGGGAATGTTTTTAATAGATGAAGTAACTCGGGAACTTGCTCTGAGTAAGTGTAAGTATTACTTTATCGCTCAATTGGAAGAGTGTGCCTAAGGTTGGTACGTGGGTAAATGGAATCTATTACTACAGTGTTGATCAGTTGTGATCATACCATGGATTATGTAATTGTATTATTCAGTTGTTGAGCGTATTGTATGGATCGTACCTCAAAGTTTCATTGTTGTTAACCGTTGGAGTTATAGCAAGTGGTACACCTGGGGATGGTCAAATGCAACGTAAGAACTGAATTGAATGCATGAGATATGCTTGTGTTGGTTATGTCAGATGAATTTTGAGACTCGACCAAGAAGGTGTTAACGGAGAACGGGAGAGTCAAATGAAGCACTCTTATCTGGGACTTTTACTTGAAGTATGTTTTCGAGGACGAAAACTCTTTTAGTGGGGGAGAGTTGTAACACCCCATAATTTCAGTTTATTAATTTAATTTGGATTTAAATTAAATAATTGGAATTTTAGTATTTTTATTTGGAATTATTTGGAAAATGATGAAATATTGGCATTGGGCCTAGAGTGGTGGTTAACAGTAAGGGGGGGTGTTAACTAAGCAAGCCCATTATAATATTTTATTTTATTTTATTTTTCATAAAATAAAGGAATTGGGAAAAGAGAAGCAGTAGAAGCAGATTTTGGAAAAAGGAGAACACGTGAAAGTGAGAAGAGCCAAAGGGGGAGAAGAACTTCGAAGATTCGACTCTGAGGTAAGGGGGGATTCTTCGGGTTAGTATTCCTTATGTGATTGTAGGTAATATGATTGATTAGGATTGTGGTCTAGTTCAATCGTACGTGTCGGGTTGGGAATTTTGTTAGGTTTTGATAATCTTGTATGAATTGACATGATTCTGTTGATACTTGTGATATATGATGTTAATACATGTCAATAACTTGTTTGAAATGTGTAATTGTGTGAAAATCAATGATAATTGTGTGTATGTTCGTATGTACCTGAAATTGGGGAATTGGGATATGGTAAATGCTGTCAAAATGGTGAATTTTGCTGTGCAGGTACGTAGGAACCGGTTCCCATGTGGGACGAACCGGTTCCCCCTTGTAAAAACAGAGAAATATGGATTCTGGGTAGCTGGGAACCGGTTCCCATGTAGGGACAACCCGGTTCCCCATAGTAAAAACCAGAGACGAGACTTTGAAGCTGCCAGGAACCGGTTCCCACGTAGGGACAACCCGGTTCCTGCAGCACTTTTTCTAAAAATGTTTTATCTTTGAAAATTCATAACTTTTGATCTGAGTATCCGATTTATGTGCCGTTTTGGGCGTTGCGAAGCTAATGGGATGCTTTATCTGATGAATTGATAAAATGGGCAATAGCCAACTTTACTTTTTAAACTCGATTTAATTATTAATGAATTGAAAGATAGTATATGTATATGTGCTTATATATATGACTATTGATGCATGTATTTGTCTTGGTGATGAGATTATGATATCCATTGAGTGATGTTAGTATATAACATGTCGTAGATGATATATGTTTTGTGATTATATTGTTGGGTTGCTTTGACAATTTGTTACATTGTGTGCAATGATGATGGATATAACGATGTTTGATCGTGGTGATGATTGATGATTGTGAATATTAATATGCTGATAATATTAATATGTTGATTGTGTTGAAGGTATGCGTGTGATATAATTGTATGAATGCTAAACTATGCATGCTTATTGATGATGAATTGGTGATGATAATGAGACGATGTGATACATCGGATTGGTGATGTTGTAAGCATGTCATACGTTGCATTCATTCGCATACATATTTGGTGAGCATGATTCCCAGTGTGTGGAATCTGTGCTGGATATTTGGTGAGCATGATTCCCAATGTGTGGAATCTGTGCTGGATATTTTGGTGAGCATGATTCCCAGTGTGTGGAATCGGTGCTGGATATTTTGGTGAGCATGATTCCCAGTGTGTGGAATCGGTGCTGGATATTTTGGTGAGCATGATTCCCTGTGTGTGGAATCGGTGCTGGTTAAACTGTATCTCAGTGATGAGGATATCAGTTGGATGGGTATATCCCATGTATGGTACCACATGCATTGTTGTCAGTCCATTCATTGCATTATAACATGATATAATTGGATAATTGTGTGGTGTGATAGATGATATTATACACTGATGCTTGTTTGTTATAATAATTCCGATTATACGTATGTTGAATGGATGATAGTGCTATGAGATTCTATTGCTTATGATTGCATAATGCTTAGTAATTCGAATGAAACTCACCCTTACTTTGATGATTTCAGATTAAGGATGTAGCGGTGTCTTGATTGGGTGAAGATAGCTTATAGGCTAGCCCGTAGTTCGTGTCGAGTCATGCTCTGATTGTAACACTGGGGAACGCTAGTTTAGAGACGAATTATTATGTCGGTCTTGTTGTTTTATGATTGTTTTAGAATAACTTGCATGGATAATGAATATGCAATATTATGGATTATTGTCCGCTGTGTTGAACATGAATTGTAATTATGTTAAATGGTTCCTCGTGTAGCATGACAAATGACTATGGTATTTTATGTTAAAGAAGTTGTGACATCCTTGTATTTCATGTTTACTCTGAATATTATTCTATTTTTCCGCGGGGGTTTAGAAGGGTGTTACACGCCCCGCAAAAGCCTACAAAAAAACGGGGCGGGGCGGGCTTTTTTAAGAGTGCGGGTCTAAAACCTTGCCCCGCCCCGCAAAAAAGTGATGGCGGGGCGGGGAAAGCCCGCGGGCATTCCGCTTTTTAGGCCTAAAAATAGTAAAATTCTATGAAAAATAAATGCCCGCAAAAGCCTACAAAAAAGGGGGCGGGGCGGGGCGGGCACATTAAAGAGACACGCCTAAAACCTTGAACCGCCCCGCGAAAAAGTGAGGGTAAAATGGGCTTTCCCTGCGGGTCGGGCCCGTTTTGCAACCCCTAGAATATATCATATGCAATTCTAAAGTTTCTTTCCCTTCTCTAAAAACGTGGACTATCCTATACATTTTCTTGAATTTATTTCCCTTCTCCAAAAACGTGGACTATCATATGCAATTTCTGGAACTTCATTCCCTTCTCCAAAAACATGGAATATCATATGCAATTTCAAGAATTTCTTTCCCTTCTCCAAAAACGTGGACTATCATATGCAATTTCTGAAATTTCTATCGTTTCTCCAAAAACATGGACTATCATATGCAATTTTAAAAATTTCTTTCCCTTCTCAAAAAACATGGACTATTATATGCAATTTCTAGAGTTTCTTTTAAAAAACCAGGACTATGATATGCAATTTCTGCAATTTCTTTCCCTTCTCTAAAAACATGGACTATCATATGCAATTTCTAAAATTTCTTTACCTTCTCCAAAAACATGGACTATCATATGCAATTTTTAAAGTTTCTTTCCCTTCTCCAAAAACGTGGACTATCATATGCAATTATTGGAATATCTTTCCCTTCTCCAAAAACATGGAATATCATATGCAATTTTTAGAATTTCATTCCCTTCTTCAAAAAGATGGACTATTATATGCAATTTTTGGAATTTCTTTTTCTTCTCCAAAAACACGGACTATCATATGCAATTATTGGAATTTCTTTGCCATATCCAAAGTGGACTATCATATGCAATTTTAGAAATTCATTTCCCTTTTAAAAACATGGACTATCATATGCAATTTCTAAAATTTCTTTCCCTTCTCAAAAAATGTGAACTATCATATGCATTTTCTTTAATTTATTTCTCATCTCCAAAAACGTGGACTATCATATGCAATTTCTAGAATTTCTTTTCTTTCTCCAAAAACGTTGACTATCATATGCAATTTTTGGAATTTCTTTCCCGTCTCAAAAAACATGGACTATTATATGCAATTTTATGAATTTCTTTCCCTTCGCCAAAAACGTCGACTATCATATGCAATTTATTGAATTTCTTTCCCTTCTACAAAAACGTGGACTAGCATATGCAATTTCAAGAATTTGTTTCCCTTCACCAAAAACATGGACTATCATATGCAATTTTTTAAAATTTCTTTACCTTCTCCAAAAACATGGACTATCATCTGCAATTTATGAAATTTGTTTCCCTTCTACAAAAACATGGACTATCATATGCAATTTTTGGAATTTCTTTACCATATCCAAAGTTGACTATCGTATGCAATTTTAAGAATTCATTTCCCTTCTAAAAACATGGACTATCATATGCAATTTCTAAAATTTCTTTACCTTTTTCCAAAACATGGACTATCATATGTAATTTTTGAAATTTCTTTCTCTTCTCCAAAAACTTGGACTATCATATGAAATGTTTGGAATACCTTTCCCTTCTCCAAAAACATGGACTATCATATGCAATTTTTATAATTTTTTCCCTTCTTCAAAAACATGGACTATTATATGCAATTTTTGGAATTTCTTTCCCTTCTCCTAAAACACGGACTATCGTATGCAATTATTGGAATTTCTTTACCATATCCAAAGTGGACTATCATATGCATTTTTAGGAATTTATTTCTCCTTTATAAACATGGACTATCATATGCAATTTCTGAAATTTCTTTCCCTTCTACAAAAACATGGACTATCATATGCATTTTCTTGAATTTATATCTCTTCTCCAAAAACGTGGTCTATCATATGCAATTTCTGGAATTTCTTTTCCTTCTCCAAAGAAATGGACTATCATATCCAATTTCTGAAGATTCTTTCCCTTATCCGAAAATGTGAACTATCGTATACAAGTTTTGGATTTTCTTTCCCTTCTCAAAAAACGTGGACTGTAATACCCCGACTCTCCAAACCCGATAATTATCATTAATTGGTTAATTGATAATTAGAATGCACATTGGCCTTATTTCCTATTAATCTATTGAATGATTATTTATAAGAGTTAGTGGAGTAGTTAGAAACAAAGGGGATTGGTTAGAATGGAACTACATGGCAAAGTTGTAAATATGACTTAGTTGGATGGTAAATTGGACATTATTCTTTGTTTGCATGGTCTTAAAGTAGTTAGTAAAGACAATATCTTTTCCAAATCAGAATTAATGAGGGAGAGAGAGAGAGAGAGAGAGAGAGAGAGAGAGAGAGAGCTTAGAGGCAAGTAAGGAGAAAGAAGAATTTATGTTCAACAAGCCATTTTCGCAACTCTTGGTACAGCTCCACTAAAACGGTAATATCTCTCTGCTCGTAACTCCGAAGGTAACGATTCTGGTCTCGTTGGAAAGCTAACAAAGTTCTCTTCAATTTGCATATAAGGTTCATGCTTATAGATTGTTTATTGAAGGAGATAATTGCAATTGAAGTAAAGGGGCTGAAGCTGAATGTGTGTTAAAGTGTGATTACGGGTTTGATGAAGATGAAGTGAAACTTTGACTATGGTGGGAGTTCAATGGCAGCAAGAACACGATCTTAACCTCTCTAAATCCATAGTGAGTCCTTAGATAGTGGCTTGGGGAATTTGCATGTTAGGGTTATAATTGGGGTTAGGGATTTTGTGAGAATAATCCATGAACCTGTGATGATAAAACAAGTTTATATGATAATTGCTGGTTGTATGTGATACTTATTGTCAATACATGTCGTAATTGTTGCATGCAGGTGAATTCTAGGGGTTAGAATACCCCCATAGCGGAACTGGTGCGTTCTGCATTTTTCTGATTCTGCTATGGTCCGCTAGGCAGGCTAAGGCCGCTTAGCGGATACTGAGCATTTTTCTAGAAATTCGCGATCCCGCTAAGCGGACCAAGGTCGCTAAGTAGATGTTGTTTGTAAAACAATTTTATCGCGAGCCCGCTAAGCGGACCAAGGTCTCTAAGCGGATGCTGCTGGTAGCAGAATTCTGTTTCTTACCCCTTGAGTGCAGTTCTAGTTTTTATTCGTAACCGGATTCCTCCCTATTCGATTATGCGTACCTGTTGATGGTATGTGACGCTGTTAAGCATTAAATTTTAGTACTTCCATTTGATTATTCGGAAATTGTGAATTATGCATAATTTGAATGTGATGGTGTAACTACTATTAATTATTCCTTAATGCTTTTATGAATGCAATGTGATGGAACATGAATAATAGCTAAAGCCCGTTGTTTTGGTTAAACATTGGGTTTGTGTGCATTGTGTGATTTGACGCTTGTTATGCGTGTGTATGCTTGAATCGAAGCGGGTCGGGGGCTAGGTTGACTTATGACTCGGGCTTTGTGATCAATGAGTCGTCCCGGGCTTTGTGATCAATGGGACAGCCCCGATCGTGTGATCTTGGGCTCACACCTGAGCTACCGTTGGAGTGTGCTTGTGAGGGTCTGGAGGCTTTCCCACTTGGTGTTAACATACTTGCGTGCCCGGTATGGTGGGGTTATGTGGCCATGTAGGCTAAACATAATCAGTGACTCGCCTCTAGTGAAGTCAAGTAGACTAAGCACTAGGCTTTCGCCCGATGGGCTCATGCGTCAAGATGGCGATTCGGTACTTGGTGTTAACACACGTGCGTAAAGGTGGTTACCGGGACAATGACGCCATTTCGGCTAATGTCATCTCGCGGCCAAATAGGCTTGTGCGAACCCGCTTAACTACTCTTGCAGTGTGCTTGTACGAGTATCTTGACAATAGGCATGGGTGTAACTCATCGAGGGTGTGTTTTTATAACCTAGTCAAGGCATTAACGCGCTTCTGGATTCCCCATACACGGGTATGGGTTTTGGCATACGTGTTTGTTGTACTATTTGTGTACTTGTGATATGATGACTCCTATGGTGGACGATTCATGTGTTTGCTCCATACTTGTACCGGACGTGAGGATAAACCCCGGATCAATGGTGGATTCGGTTTTGATGCATGTACCCTGTAGAACTGAGTGGACCCATAGGATATGTGGACTCACTGAGATTTAGTAATCTCACCCCAATCATCTTATCTTTTCAGGTGCAACTTAGTAGCTTTTGATAGATAGCAGGTTCGGATTGATGGCTCGAAGTGGTGTTGGCCCGAAGACCTCGTTGACTTTGACATTCCGTTGTGCAAGATCCATTGAAGACTCATGTATTATGCTTCTTAGTAGAATTTCATGTTGTATTTTATATGGATCAAATATTGTACCTTGACTTGTGTATGTACTCAATATCAATTTTAACGTTTCATGCATAATATACTAGTCAGTTATGTATGGGGTGTTACATGGACTATCATATGCAATTTTATGAATTTCTTTCCCTTCTCCAAAAACGTGGACTATCATATGCAATTTATGGAATTTCTTTCCCTTCTCCAAAAACGTGGACTAGCATATCCAATTTCTAGAATTTATTTCACATCTCCAAAAACGTAGACTATCATATGCAATTTCTGGAATTTCTCTCCTTTCTCCAAAAACGTGGACTATCATATGCAATTTCTAGAATTTTTTTCCCTTCTCTAATAACATGGACTATCATATGCAATTTCTAAAATTTCTTTACCTTCTCCAAAAACATGGACTATCATATGCAATTTCTGAAATATATTCCCATTCTTCAAAAACATGGACTATCATATGCAATTTTTGTAATTTCTTTCCCATCTCCAGTAACATGGACTACCATATTCAATTATTGCAATTTCTTTACCATATCCAAAGTCGACTATCTTATGCAATTTTATGAATTTATTTCCCTTTTAAAAGAATGGACTATATCATATGAAATTCTAAAGTTTCTTTCCCTTCTCTAAAAACGTGGACTATCATATGCATTTTCTTGAATTTATTTCCCTTCTCAAAAAACGTGGACTATCATATGTAATTTCTGGAATTTCATTCCCTTCTCCAAAAACGTGGACTATCATATGCAATCTTTGAAAATTCTTTCCCTTCTCCAAAAACATGGACTATCATATGCAACTTCAAGAATTTCTGTCCCTTCTCCAAACACGTGGACTATCATATGCAATTTTTAGAATTTCTTTCCCTTCTCAAAAAACGTGGACTATTATATGCAATTTCTATAATTTCTTTCCAAAAACGTGGACTATATGCTATTTCTGGAATTTCTTTCCCTTCTCCAAAAACATGGACTATCATATTTAACTTCTTAAATTTCTTTACCTTCTCCAAAAACATGGACTATCATATGCAATTTTTGAAATTTCTTTCCCTTCTCCAAAAACGTGGACTATCATATGCAATTTTTGAAATATCTTTCTCTTCTCCAAAAACATGGACTATCATATGCAATTTTTAGAATTTCTTTCCCTTCTTCAAAAACATGGACTATTATATGCAATTTTTGGAATTTTTTCCCTTCTCTAAAAACACGGACTATCATATGCAATTATTGGAATTTCTTTACCATATCCAAAGTGGACTATCATATGCAATTTTAGGAATTCATTTCCCTTTTAAAAACATGGACTATCATATGCATTTTCAAAAATTTCTTTCCCTTCTCAAAAAAACGTGAATTATCTTATGTATTTTCTTGAATTTATTTCCCTTCTCCAAAAACGTGGACTCATATGCAATTTCTGGAATTTCTTTTCCTTCTCCAAAAACGTGGACTATCATATGCAATTTCTGAAATTTCTTTCTCTTCTCCAAAAACGTTGATTATCATATGCAATTTTTGGAATTTCTTTTCCTTCTCAAAAACCATGGACTATCATATGCAATTTTATGAATTTCTTTCCCTTCTCCAAAAACGTGGACTATCATATGCAATTTATGTAATTTCTTTCCCTTCTACAAAAATGTGGACTAGCATATGCAAATTCTAGAATTTGTTTCTCTTCTCCAAAAACATGGATTATCATATGCAATTTCTAAAAATTTTTTACCTTCTCCAAAAACATGGACTATCATATGCAATTTCTGAAATTTGTTTTCCTTCTCCAAAAACATGGACTATCATATGCAATTTTTGGAATTTCTTTGCCTTCTTCAAAAACATGGATTATCATAGGTAATTTTTAGAATTTCATTCCCTTCTACAAAAACATGGACTATCATATGCAATTATTGGAATTTCTTTACCATATCCAAAGTTGACTATCATATGCAATTTTAGGAACTCATTTCCCTTTTAAAAGCATGGACTATCATATGCAATTCTAAAATTTATTTCCCTTCTCTAAAAACATGGAATATCATATGCATTTTCTTGAATTTATTTCCATTCTCCAAAAACGTGGACTATCATATGCAAATTCTGGAATTTCTTTCCAAAAACGTGGACTATCATATGCAATTTCTGGAATTTCTTTCCCTTCTCCAAAAACGTGGACTATCATATGCAATTTATGAAATTTAGTGTCGTTTCGCAATGTTGCGATTCTTGATGAAACAACACTCATTTAGCAACATATTTACTAAAATTTATATTGTTTCGCCCATAGCAACACTTCTCAAATATTGTCTATTTTCATTCTGCAACACTTCACGAAGTGTTGCCTGTCTATTTCTGAATTAAAAATTCAAACATTTGCAATCACCAAAAAAAACAAGAGCAACAACCATTTGCTATATGTGGTGGCTTGCCAACCATTAATATTTATTGTTCATAAATTACCAGAACAATACTCACTTCTATCTTTGTGGTTTAAATTAGAATTTTTTTTAAAATAACCATGTATTAAAAAAATTACGTAATGTTTCGGAAAAAATTACATAAATAATCAGGTTTCAGAAAACCTTGACACCAAGGCGTCTTGTGAGATGGCGCCACCATTGTACCAGATGAAGGGAGGGGCCATTTGAGATGGCTCCTATGTGCAGCTTTTCTGCAATAAGCCATCTCAGATGGCGCCTTGGTGCATTTATAGAAGACAAATATACAAGGAGGAGCCATATGAGATGGCTTCTCCTCCTAAAAGTTGAAGGGAGGCGCCATTTGACATGGCTTATTGGATTGAGTGTGCCATGTCAGATGGCGCCTAGGGCTAAAAAAAAAAGGAATAAGCCATGTGAGATGGCGCCTTGGTGTTGAGGGTTTCAGAAACCTGGTTATTTGCGTAATGTTTTCCGAAACGTGGTTATTTGTGTAATTTTTTTTAATAGATGGTTATTTAAAAAAAATATTCTATAAATTAATCACAATTTATTTACCATGAAATTAAAATTATCCGTACTTTTCAATACCTTTCTATCACAGTTGTTTTTGTGATATGAGATTGTTATTTAAAAACTTGTGAATAGCCATCAAATTAGTCTCTAAAACGATCACTTTTGTATGTGATATTTTAATTTTTGTCTTCTTCGGTCAAATAGTTGAGTGGTTCTAGTTCAAGACTAGACTTTTGAATGTGAAACTTTTACATCATCATTACATATATTCAAGGCTCATCATGATTCCCTTGTTTTATAAGTCTGCTCTTTCGAACAAAAAAGAAAAAGTCTTCTCTCTAACATATTTTACTTTCAGTTTCTGAATTAAACATACAATGGTGGGGAAAAAAATTTAACCAATTATTAATTTGTGATAAAAACTTTCAATCGATTATCTTATTCTCATTCTTTCTTTTTATAAAGATTATCTATACTTTTTTTTTTTTGGTCTCTATTATTAAAAAAATTGTTTTCTTAAATTATTTTTATATCTGCTATATAATTTAAATTTATTAGTTATTCAATAAATTGAAAAAGTGAATTTTTTTATAATAAAAATCTAAAGGCGTGTCATTCCTAAATTAACATTGTATCATTGTATGTTATTTTTAGGAGTTATGTGAAATCTTTAATCTATTAACTTTACTAGATAACGTATTATCTAGTCACCTAACCAACTAAGATCATTTATAATGGGGTATTGAATAATTTATTCAATAATTGAATAGCTACAATAGTGTGTTGAATCATGTGTTGAATGTGATGTGGATTAATTGGTGTTGAATACTTTCAACATGTTGAATAAGAAAAGAGCGGGGGTCACCTAAAGTATGTGGAAAAATATTTTTGATTGTTGTGTATGTTTAGATTTTTATTTCGTAATAATTAGTTAATTAGTTAATGTAAATTATTTTTTAGTAAATTAATTTTTTATTTATTTTTATTTTCACCAAAATTCATCATTTTTCTTTGTCTATAAATAGAGACTTGTTTCATTTGATTTGGACACACACAAAAAATTCACTTTTTTCTCTCAATTTTTTCTATTTAGCCTTCAAAAAATTCTTGTTTGTAGCTATAGACATCTTTGTAGTGAAATGGATCCCAACAATAATCCTTTTAACACCCAAAATTCTACTAATTATTCTTTCAACTACCCAAATTTCAACAACTATATATTTCAAAATCAATCTTCCAACCAACATATACTCAATTATGGATTTCCTCTTTCCTCTTTGAGTTGAACCCAAGATTTTTGCAACTCTTCTAGGTCAGTTGGCATGTCCGGGTGTAGAATAACTTGAGGTTCATATCCTTCGACCTCTGGTTCAATAGTCACAGGTAGAACAGCAGGATATGGTATAAGGAGTTTCTGAGCATGAGTGCGGACCCATCTGAGGTAGGGTTCCATAGGAATAGAATTCCATTGCCCCAGAGTTTTGCTTTCTATTCTATAGACACTGCCCCATGCATGTATGAACCTTCGTCGGTGTCTATGAGAATCATTCTCGTAATCAAACACAATGCCATGGATAATCATGTCATGAGGACCGTTGCTCCTTGCATATCCGAATTGGCGTAGAGCTAAAGAGGGATTGTAAGTGATGCCTCCTTTGATGCCAAGGAGTGGCACATTAGGGTACTCTCCACAATGATCAATGATAGTAATGTCTCTTTGAAAGAAGTTGTTCCACCGGATATCTGAATGAGACAAAGACATAATCCTGCGAGACCATTGCAACTCAGAAACCAATAACCCAGAAACGTTCATGGCATCAAGATAAACCCAAATATGCAATTAGATTTCAATGGGAGTGCATGAATTGTTCAGTTCGACCAAACTTTGAAAACGACTTACTTGAGTTAGATGGAGGATATTCTGGGGGTGCTGAAGTCGTGTGATGATCCCAATCGATTCAGAAAGCTCTAAGGGAGGTGTAGCAATGCTCAAATCTCTCTGGAATGCCCTAAATCCTTGAAACCGATTCTGAGTTTTCTTGAATATTTTTTGTTCTTATGCTTGTGTCTCTGATCCAAAAACTCGTCCTCTAGTCCTTTGCCTTGCATAAACTACTTATAGGGAATGAATTAGGTCACCAAAAACCAACCAAAACACTTTTGAATCCAATCTTGCATCTTTTGGAAATTTGATTTAAAATTTGAATGAAATCTTTCCATATTTGTCCAATCTTCTATTAATCCTTTCCCAATCAATATAGCACGAAAATATATTGTAAATTTATCATAATTGTGATTGGAATTAGCCTATGTAGATATTTTAACATAATATTTGATTTTCCTCAATTATATCATTTTATATCATTTTTAAATAAAATAAAAAAATCATATAAAATAAAATACAAGGTGAAATTCGTGGCTTATGGTTTGGATATCTTGTGGATCAAGTTTGAGTCATAAAACATAGGCCCATTTGCAAAATATTCCAATTTGAACCCTCTTTATTTCACATTTTGCCTCCAAAAATTGCTCAACTTTGATCAAGCATATCTCACTCAATATTTTAGCTATGAGGGAGTTCTAAGACTTTTTGGAAACCTCAAGAGGTCCTCTGTAAGCCACTTTGGAATATATTTTTCATTTGGAGCTTTTATCTTGATCATATCCTCTCTGGGAAAAAACTGCTTTTGGAGGATGCCTGAAAATGACCTGTAATCTTTTGCATTGTATCTCTCAAATGAATCATTTCTAGCCCTGGCTTGTGAGAGACAAAGTTGTAGGGAATCCAATTTCCTTCAGAATAGGCTTTGAGTGAGGAATCTTTGATGTTCCATGTGAAAGTTATGCCCAGTCAAAGTTGGGTTGACTTTCTCCTAAGAAACCCTAATTTGAACCTTTTTGTATTTGTTCATCTCTGAGTTTCTATTAATGGAATCATGATCATTCTTTGATCAAATGATGGTTATGCACCTCTATACTTGATGTTTGACCAATGATCATAAGTTTGAATCATGCTTTGATTGTAGTTGGCCTTTAGGATTGGATCAGTTGACTGTAGATCTTGGGATTGTTTGAGCAAAGCTTTGGAATTGAATCTTGAACTTTGAATCATTGTGAATGGAATATGGAAGGCAAAGTTTGGGGTATGACAGCTGCCCCTGTTCAATCTTCTTGAACCTGAAGAGGTAGAAGATGATTGGACACTGAAATGCCCTGAAATTTGCTTGCGTAGGGAAGGAGTTCTGTGGGAGATGGGCTTATAGATGCCACCTATTTGCCTGGCAGGGTACTTGTCTAAAGCATATGCTTTTCATACCTGGATCATTTGATTGTATCTGAGGAGAGAGGAAGTAATGTCTTACATAAGACTACCTGAAGAGGGCATATCAAAAGATGATGCGAAGAAGCTTAGGCTTTGAACACTGCTTGGGAAGAATGTCTTGGAGAAGACTAACTGAGGAGTTCTTTAAAAGAACTAAGTGTGTCTTAGAAAAGTTTGGATAAACATTTTAAAAAAGCTACCTAGAAAGGCATGATATGTCTTAAATAAGACTCACCTAGAAAGGCTCTTTGATAGGATACGGGATATCTCAAACAAGACTTACCTAGAGAGGTTCCTATAAAGGGAACGATACGTTTTAAACAAAACTATCTAGAAAGATTCCTATAAAGGGTATGGCATGTTTTAAACAAAACTATCTATAAAGGTTCCTATAAAGGACATGAAACGTTTTAAACAAAACTACCTAGAAAGGTTCCTATAAAGGACATAAGACGTTTTAAACAAAACTGCCTAGAAAGGTTCCTATAAAGGCTATGAAATATTTTAAACAAAACTACCTAGAAAGGTTAGGATATGTCTTAAACAAGACTGCTTGGAAAGATTAGGATAATCGTCTTGGACAAGACTACCTGGAGAGGTAAGAAATTCTTTGATTGCTTCTGGATTGTCTTTGAAGAAAGACTTGGAATGAGGTATTAGAATTGTATCTTTTAAGATTGAATCGTTGATACGATCGTATTTGCACTGTGATTGGATGATAACATCCTTTTGAATATGAAGTGACCTGAAAAGGCAGCGTTAGTTTTATGCAATGTCATGATGCATGTGTCATGTAATGAGATTCTCAAAATAAATGAGAATTATGCATGTATGCTTATCCCACACTGCGGGATGTAAATAGTACAGGCGTGGGAAGATCAATTATGCAACAATGCTCCTTGTATGATACTAGTGTGACTCCCCGATTATCAGAAATTTTGAGAGACGTGCCCCTTTATCTGAAGGAGGGACCTTTAGAGAGAACTCGAATTTCACCATGTCTTGCCTGATATGCATTGCCCCAGTGTTTGAATTCTTGAAAGATATGCCCCTAGTCAATAGGATCCTTGATTGTATGCCCCTGTTTTAGGAAAATCCTCTGAACGTGGTTTCCTCATTCAAGGGTCTTTATCAGGAATGATTGTCTTTGATTAGACCAATTTCAAGGTCTCCTTGATGCTAAGTGTTGATTTGAATGTGAAGCAGATGCTTTTTAAAATGAGTCATGCATTTCGGTCGCATCCTGACGGACAGTGATTTACTGAGTACTCGGAATGAGATGATGTCTTCTATAAGACTACCTGAAGAGGTCCTTGGAAAGAATGGGAAATTGTCTTAAACAAGATTGCGCTTCAAACAAAGCTCAAAGGGATGTGTTTGTGCAGAGGGTCAAAAATATTCCTATAGAGGATAAAGACTGTTTTTAAGGAATGTGGGGTTTTAAACGAAACTTAGGAAAAACATCTTGAAGAAGATTACCCTAGAAAGGATGGTGAACTGTCTTAGAGAAGACTCTGTACTTTAAACAAAGTTTGACAAGGTTCTTGGAAGCGCAAGAGAAGTTTGAATATGTCTTAAAAGACTAACTGAAAAAGTTCAGAGATGTCTTACAGAAGACTATCTAGAAAAGGTTCTTAGAGAGGAATATGTCTTAGAGAAGACTGTCTGAAAGGGTTTGAAAATAGAAAGGATAAGAAGATGGGTCTTAAAAGACTATCTGGAAAAGGATCCTAGAAAGGGTGAGAAGTATTTGAACATGTCTTGAAGAAGACTATATGGACGGATTGAGAAGTATCCTATAAAGGTTCCTGGAAAGGATGTGAGAGTGGTATTGACACCATCTGATACTAAGTGACCTTTGCAACATGCCCCAGGTAATGGACTTGCCCCATGGGCTATTCAGCGTCCTTGAGAGACTCCATGGGTGATAACACGAAAATGTATCGTTTATTTGGCTCGATTTATATCAATTATTTCCTTATTTTATTATAATTATGTTATTTTATTGTGATATTATGCGAGTATTTGCTTTGTTTCAGGTTTTATGCTCATATTGAGACTATTTGTGAAAAGGAGAAGAAATGGAGCTAAAATGACTGTAAATTGTGTCTAAAAGATGAAAAATGGGTGCTGAAGTGAAAAAGAGGTGCAAAGAAGACCCAATTGTGCAAATATGCAAGCCCAAATCACTAGAGATGAAGAAAATAATATATATTATATATAATATATATATATATATTATATATAACATATATTATATAATAAATATATATAATATATATATAAGAACGTGGACCCCACGCCACATTTATATATATATATATTATATATATAAATATATAATGTGGCATATATATTTATACAGTGACGTGAGTCACTTATAAATTTGTGAAACATGGAGACGTCCGTCTCCTCCATTTTAGGGGGGCCACGTCTCCTTAGGAGACGCACGTCTCCTCCCACTAGGTCCACTTGAGACGCACGTCTCAAGTCTGTTTTGAAATTGGAGAATTACACGCCACACAAACTTCTGCAGAGTCATTAATGTGCTACATTTTAGGAGAAAAAAAGGGACCATCTAGAACGAGCAGTTACCACAAAGAGCACTATATAAAGAATCAGATATTCACGTAAAAGGGGTTGGACCATGCTTTGTCCCAGCCACAGTTTTTCTTCTGCATTTTTATTCCAGCATTTTATTTCCATCAATTGTTTTCTATTTTGTTTATCTTTTCTCACAATTTCTACACCGGAAATTGTTGTGAACTTTTAACTAGATCTAACCTTACGTTAGATCATAGTATTTTATTTCCTTGTTTTTATTTGATCGAAGAATTTATCGAAGAACAATCCAACCGACTTGTGGTGGAAGTTCAAGTACTCCAAGATTCAAGTTTTATTTCCGATTTATATTATCCAGGTTTCTATTTACCGCTTTAATTATTATTATTATTGCATGATATATTATATGCCAATTAATATGCCTAATATTATGAACCGAATTTATTTATGCATGTTTAACCATATTAATATGTCTGGCTAATTTATTTAGATATCGGTATGTAAAGTAAGTTAACCGTGGGATCCGAAATAAATTGGCTTAATTCTGTTTTATTAAATATCACTTGTTTTTGGTTTATAGGTCTAATTTAATTAGTAAGTCTTAAAACCAATAGAGCGAAAGTTTGAGGGGTTAAGACGGTCAAAGGTTAAAATCAATAGAGCGAAAGTTTGAGATCTTTAACTGGATAGTAGACATAGGACATTAGTTTTAAGGATGGCGAAAGCGTATTAAAACTAATTAGAACTTATTTATTTCCAAAAAGTGTTTTTACACCCGAGCGGGATGGCGAAAGCGTACGTTAGGGATATTAGCATGTTCCGAGTCAACAGAGTGAGAGTTTGAGATTAGGAGATTTAAATAGATAACGACTTCATAAGACAAGCATTTTATTAACTATGTTGTTTTCAAAAAGCGTTTCTAAATCTGGTGGGATGGCGAAAGCGTACATTAAGAGTTAGGATCGTAGTCTGAATCAATAGAGCGAGAGTTTGAGAGGAGGACTTTTAAATAATATAGTTAGTAAAGATCTTTGATTTAATTAGAATCTGGCCAATGGAACTTCGGATCACCTAAGTTAGATGAAATACATACTGATATCCGTTTGTTATTATATTTTACCTAGATTTTAGATTTTAGTTTCCCCATTTATAAAAAAACCAAATATCATTAGCCTTAGCTTTACATAGTAACTTTAGATAACGGTAGGTCGATTTATAGTCCCTGTGGATTCGATATCTTTTAAAACTACACGACACGACTGTGCACTTGCAGTTATCCCGACTAATAGACACGTAAAGTCGCGATCAAGTTTTTGGCGCCGTTGCCGGGGACTATTCAAGTCGATATCGTAACTCATTGTTACACCGTAGAGACTAAGGCATTTTTTTTTAATTAGTTACAATGTATCACCCAAATTTTTTCTACAACTCCCAACAACAATATTTCGAGGGATACCAAGAATCCCATAAATCCGACCTCGAAATACTGTTGGAAAATTTCAATGCGTCACCAATTCATTCTCACCCAAATTACCTCTGCAACTCCCAATCTCAACATTTCGAGGAACCACAAGAAACCTACAATCCAAACCTCGAAACATTAATTGGGGATTACAACTCGACACTAGCTTATCCTCAACCGAATTCCCTCTACAATCACCAATCCCAACATTTTGAGGAGACACAAGAATTTTATAATCCCAACCAAACCTATCCTCAACCGAATTTCCTCTACGATCACCACAATCAATATTTCAAGGAGTCGCCAGAATCCCATAAATCCGACCTCGAAATAATAATGGAAAATTTTAATGAAACATCTATGATGACAAGGAACTTTGTGGAAACACAAAATGCGACGCTAACCTACTTCGAGGAACCACAAGAATCCTATAACTCTAACCTTGAAGCATCAATAGAGGATTTCAATACAACGCAAACTTATCATCAACCGAATTTCCTCTACGATCACCACGCCCAACATTTCGAGGAGTCGCAAGATTATCATAAATCCAACCTCGAGATCTTAATGGAGGAATTCATTGAAGCACAAACTCTCTCTAGGCTAGAATCTATGATGACGAAGCACTTTGAGGAAACACAAAATGCAACGCTAGCTCCCTTTGAAGAACCTCAAGAATCCCATAATTTTAACTTCGAAATATCAATGAAGGATTCCGACGAGACGCTAACTCACTCTAGATTAGGAGCCATGATGGAGCACTTTGTAGAAACCCAAACCGTCCAAAACCAAGAGTTTATCAAACAAAGTATTCAAAACAATGAAACCCTTAGGCAACTGACAACTATGGTTGAATCCCTCGCGACTCACAACATGGCGTTAGATACTCAAATCACCCAACTTGAACAAAAGCCACTAGGAGACTTACTTGAGGAGTATATTGGCACAACCATTAGTGAAGAACAAATTGAAATGCCTGAGGAGAGTAATAATGAGATAGAGGAGAGTGATTATGAGATTGAAGAGAGTGATAATGTGGTTGAAGAGATTTCTAGTGAGAAAAGAGTGGAGATTGAGAAAAATCCACCAACACCATCTGAAAGGGAGGTTGTAGAAGAGGTAGAGAGGGAAACACCTATTGTTATTCCTCTTCCCTATACCCCACCGATTTCTTTCCCGCAAAGTTTTGTGGAAGCTAAGGTAGACTCCAAATCCATAATGTATGTGAAGATAATGGAAAATATCCACACTAATGCACCCTTATTTGAAGTCTTGCATAAAAAGAGAAATTTAGACGACCATGAAACTAAGGATATCATTAGTGATAAGAGGGTAAGGTTAACCTTTGAGGTGGTCGATAATATCACTAAGCCCGAACTTGAAAAACTGATATTTAGGATAGATCCAGAACCGCCACCACAATTTCAAATGAATGAACCACCCCCCAGAAGAAAGAAAGGAAAAGGTGAAGGATATGTGAGATGGCTTGATAAGTGGCCATGGAAAACGAGGTTTGCTAAAAGTTCAACCGAGGAGTCATTCTTAAGAGAACCACCTTGAGTGCTTGCACTCTTAAACCGTCGAGCTATCGACGTTAAACAAAGCGCTGCGTGGGAGGCAACCCATGAGTTTTCAGTTTAATGTTTTCCTTTTATAGTTTGAACTTGCAGATAATAAAGATATGGATCGCCTGTCACGTCTCGATCATATCTAGGCGAAAAACCTATAGATGATCGTCTCAAAGATGAGAGGGTCTCCACGCACATTCCTACGAGTGTTGCTGCTGGTGGTGACACAAATTGATGAGTATGATAGGAGAAGGTATTTCCTCCGGACGCGGAGTGGATTTGGTCGTGATAGCCCGCCGGTAGCATCCATACAGGTTTTTTTTTTCCTTTTTCAGCTTTTAGCAAAACATTGAGGACAATGTTTGGTTTAAATGTGGGGGAGAAGCTTTACCGCTTTCATTTATTACTTTATTTATTATCTTCTAGTTGTGTTGTCGAGTCTTTATATGTGATTTTCAGTTGCTATTGAATTTCCCCTGAAATTTAAAAATTTTAACCTCCAACCAAAAATTTGAATTTTGACGCATGGCATACACACTCTGAAAGTATAGAGGTTGTCACATTTTAGGCATTGTTAGAAAGACTTGGAGATGTTTCAACAACATCGATACCGTCCTGACACCCTAAACCCCCTCATTATGTGATATCAATTTGGATGCCCATTATGTCGAGACCTTAGGCTCAAGTTTTCAAAGTAGCTCTTAAGTAGTTTATATTAGCAGTCGGCACCATCTTAAGCACAAACTACGTAGGGAGTCGATGAATATAAGTGAATGATCCTGTTTTTAATAGATAAATGTTTTGATTGAAAAATAACCCTCTAAGTTAGGTGACCCTCACCCGGTCATTTAGCCCAACGGTTGTTACGCATATAAAGATTTAATAATTAGCACCCACTGTTGGTTGGCCTAGAGGTCACTGGTACTGGGCTTGGTAGGGTGGATTACGGTCCGATCCCCCACAAACGCAGTTGGGAAAGATGGGGCTTCGCCATTTAAAAAACCAGAACCCCGTGCTAAAGAAAAGAAAAGGATCATAGTCGCTAACCGATTTCCCCTACTATGTGCGTGTACAGATAACGGGCTTAATGTGATTGCGCTTGAATGAAAAGAGTGAAAGGAAAAACGAGAGATATAGGTTGAGTTATAATGGCATAATTCGAATTGGTTTGTATAAGGAGGGAGTTTTTGAACATTGTGTCGTTACGGTATCCTTGGTGTTGATATCTATTACCTATTGATGTAACATTTGCCTAACATAAATATGATTAGGAGTCGTGTCATGCCCTTGTTTCGAATCTTGCTTAATCATTTTCTTTTACCGTGTGGTTGATTGCTTGAGGACAAGCAATGGTTTAAGTGTGGGGGTATTTGATAACACGAAAATGTATCGTTTATTTGGCTCGATTTATATCAATTATTTCCTTATTTTATTATAATTATGTTATTTTATTGTGATATTATGCGAGTATTTGCTTTGTTTCAGGTTTTATGCTCATATTGAGACTATTTGTGAAAAGGAGAAGAAATGGAGCTAAAATGACTGCAAATTGTGTCTAAAAGATGAAAAATGGGTGCTGAAGTGAAAAAGAGGTGCAAAGAAGACCCAATTGTGCAAAGATGCAAGCCCAAATCACTAGAGATGAAGAAAATAATATATATTATATATAATATATATATATTATATATAACATATATTATATAATAAATATATATAATATATATATAAGAACGTGGACCCCACGCCACATTTATATATATATATATATTATATATATAAATATATAATGTGGCATATATATTTATACAGTGACGTGAGTCACTTATAAATTTGTGAAACATGGAGACGTCCGTCTCCTCCATTTTAGGGGGGCCACGTCTCCTTAGGAGACGCACGTCTCCTCCCACTAGGTCCACTTGAGACGCACGTCTCAAGTCTGTTTTGAAATTGGAGAATTACACGCCGCAACGTACTTCTGCAGAGTCATTAATGTGCTACATTTTAGGAGAAAAAAAGGGACCACCTAGAACGAGCAATTACCACAAAGAGTACTATATAAAGAATCAGATATTCACGTAAAAGGGGTTGGACCATGCTTTGTCCCAGCCACAGTTTTTCTTCTGCATTTTTATTCCAGCATTTTATTTCCATCAATTGTTTTCTATTTTGTTTATCTTTTCTCACAATTTCTACACCGAAAATTGTTGTGAACTTTTAACTAGATCTAACCTTACGTTAGATCATAGTATTTTATTTCCTTGTTTTTATTTGATCGAAGAATTTATCGAAGAACAATCCAACCGACTTGTGGTGGAAGTTCAAGTACTCCAAGATTCAAGTTTTATTTCCGATTTATATTATCCAGGTTTCTATTTACCGCTTTAATTATTATTATTATTGCATGATATATTATATGCCAATTAATATGCCTAATATTATGAACCGAATTTATTTATGCATGTTTAACCATATTAATATGTCTGGCTAATTTATTTAGATATCGGTATGTAAAGTAAGTTAACCGTGGGATCCGAAATAAATTGGCTTAATTCTGTTTTATTAAATATCACTTGTTTTTGGTTTATAGGTCTAATTTAATTAGTAAGTCTTAAAACCAATAGAGCGAAAGTTTGAGGGGTTAAGACGGTCAAAGGTTAAAATCAATAGAGCGAAAGTTTGAGATCTTTAACTGGATAGTAGACATAGGACATTAGTTTTAAGGATGGCGAAAGCGTATTAAAACTAATTAGAACTTATTTATTTCCAAAAAGTGTTTTTACACCCGAGCGGGATGGCGAAAGCGTACGTTAGGGATATTAGCATGTTCCGAGTCAACAGAGCGAGAGTTTGAGATTAGGAGATTTAAATAGATAACGACTTCATAAGACAAGCATTTTATTAACTATGTTGTTTTCAAAAAGCGTTTCTAAATCTGGTGGGATGGCGAAAGCGTACATTAAGAGTTAGGATCGTAGTCTGAATCAATAGAGCGAGAGTTTGAGAGGAGGACTTTTAAATAATATAGTTAGTAAAGATCTTTGATTTAATTAGAATCTGGCCAATGGAACTTCGGATCACCTAAGTTAGATGAAATACATACTGATATTCGTTTGTTATTATATTTTACCTAGATTTTAGATTTTAGTTTCCCCATTTATAAAAAAACCAAATATCATTAGCCTTAGCTTTACATAGTAACTTTAGATAACGGTAGGTCGATTTATAGTCCCTGTGGATTCGATATCTTTTAAAACTACACGACACGACTGTGCACTTGCAGTTATCCCGACTAATAGACACGTAAAGTCGCGATCAATGGGTCTCAATTAGATTGCCCCATATAAATGGGATAATGACGGGTTATGCCCCATGTGCACCCCAGTTATCTCAGTCATGTGTAAGAGATGTTTCTTCTTTTGATAAGCTTCTTTTTGGAAGCTATTTCATCTGTCGGTAGGATTTTTAGTCATTAGCCATGCTCCATGCAACTTCTCCCTGATGTTAACATTTGAATCCACATAGACGAGTGTACTTTGTAATGAAAATTCATAAGATGCGAATGCATATGTCTGTCTTGAAAGTTTAAAAACATTTTTGAGTAAAACAAAGTTTTTTGTAAGAAAGTGATATCAACTCAAGAGTTATAGTAGACCTTAAGGAGTCGGGATACCTTTGGTAACGATATGCTTTCGAACTAACCATGTTTCAGTTAGGACTTTTAAGGGTTGTAACGTGGCCTGGTTCACGGTTTAGAGAAACAAAAGATAGAGGCTCAAAGTTTATTTGTACCCATCCCAATCTTCGTGATGTTCTCCAGTCCTATGCTCAGTTAGCTATGCGTTTAGTCTCCAAAAGAATTTGGGAATTGTGACATTGGCATTTATGATGGTTCAAAAACCAAAGGTTTATCTGCAAAGGCAGTCATTCTCCTTTTTGTAATTTTTCCTTTTGTCGAAGGTACATAGTAACCTTTTTTCGACTTTGTTATCCCTAACTTTTGCCTGAACTGTTTGTTTTAAAACTGCAGTCAGCGGGATGCCCCAATGTTGCCTAAGTCTCCTTAATAGGTTTTGACTCAGCAGGCTTTTGCATTGCTTTCTCTTTTTTTTCTTTGCGGATATTGACTGCCAGGCTTAATCATGACGGAGAACCATCGGTGGTTATGTTCAAAGGAACATGTGGACCTCCGTTTTTTATCCCGGGCCATACCTCTGTTCTGGAGAGATACGTGAACTGACTCTTTTTTATCGCTTAATGCTTTCGCATTTTTGAAAATTCACAGAGTCGCCACCGACCTTTTATTTTATCCAATTAAGGAAAGGTTTATAAAAGAAACAGTAAAAAGACCTTTAAGAAATTCTGGGTAAGGGGGTAGGTTATACAAAGGGAAGGTGTTAGCACCCTTTGTATCCATGGTTATCCATGGGCTCTTAAGTTTGCTTAGCTCACTTGTTTTTCGATCACTTTTCAATTGCTTTAAAATGCTCATATGTGGTTTCAAATACTTTTGTAAATTGAATTTTGTAATGATCCGTGTGTGGATGTATACAAAATGCTTGTTTATCTTTCGAAAGATGTTTTGAAAAGAACGTTAACTTTGTAATAATCCGTGTTTGGATGTATACAAAGTATTGTCTTTTTTGAAAGTTTTGTTTTGAAAAACAACAGTGTATGAGAATTTTGTTTGTTTTGATTTGAGCAAGCAAACTAGGAGGTCTACCCTGAGTTGTAAGGTCTTTATCCTATTTCCTTTAAAAATCTATCCTTTCACCGGATATAAACGCAAGGTTCGATTTTGTACTCGAAACAGTAGAATTTTGACTTTGATTTTGAAAAGAATGAGAAGGGATTACCTTAAAAGGTGCAAGTGTGATTGTGTTTGTATTCAGATATTTTATCTTTGAAGTTAGTGATCTAACGGTTCAATTTTATCTTTGACATACACGCAGTTTATATTTGCTGGAAATTAAAATGCGGAAATGTAAAGTGCGGAAAGTAAATCTACGCTATTACATCGATTGTGCAGGAAATGTAAACTAGCCTATTTACATGAATTTGACATCCTATACATTTATCTAGGAATTTTAAATTGCAAGAAAAATAAAAGGCATATTTTTGGATTTTTTATGATTGATTTTAATTATAATTAATGCATGATTAATTAAATTAAAATGAAGAAAAAAGATGAAAATAAATTTAAACCTAGAAATTAAGTTTAAAATATGTACAAAATATTTATCAATTAATTTTAAAACAAAACTAATTTTTTTGGAATTTTGAAATTGATTTGAAATTGATTTAAGTTAATTAAAACATAATTATGCAAATAATTATACAAATAATTAAAACTTAAAGAGAAAATTATTCAAAATATGTACAAAATTAGTTTATAATATATAAACAATATTTTATATAAAGAACAACTTTTTTATGATTTTTTGATTGGTTAGAATAATTAAAAAGCAAATATATAAATATATACTAATTAATTATGCAAATATTGAAATTTTGAAGAAAAATAAAATATTTTTATTTCAGAAAATAATATATTATTTTAGAAGTCTAAAAATATTTTTTGTGTATTTTTTGGATTTTTAAAAACTATTTTTAATTAATTTAACAAAGAAATTAAAATAAAAATAGAAAATAAAAGGATACTTATCAGGTGTGGTTGGATTGAGAGTCCATGATAAGGAGTGCTTTGTCTGGAGCGTTGGATGATGTGACTAGTGGATCAGGTGGTCACTGAAACGAGGGAGCATGATGCGTACATAGCCTGCAAAGCACTGAATCATATATTTAAAAAAAAACAAACGCGCGCAGGGCAGCCAATGAGAGGCTGCCACGAGTTCGTCTTCTTCCTCCGTCCGTTGGCTTAGGCCTGCAACTGTCACTAAAGGTTTTAGTGACGGTTTTTGCTGTAGCTACATGTCCTGCAAAATAACGAATAGGGGTAAACCTAAAAATAAATTTGGCGCGACCCCTCTATTCAATTCGTCTGATCCATACGAACTCAATGGTACCACTTAGAACCTCTAATTTTGCCTATTTCAGAAAGCCCTAATTTTGAAACTATGAACCCTAGAATGGTAACTTCGTGTATACGTGTTCAAACTTCAATTAAGTTTCCAGAAATGATCTACACATCAAACCAAACTCAACTATATGTCTACATCTTGTTAAGCATGCGTGGATAACCAGATACGAATTGATTTAAGTTCGAACAAATTATGACCTGTATAGCTCGATTTAGTGAGCTTCAAGGCTTGTAATTGATTGGGATACGTTTATTGATGTTCAAAGATGATGTTTGAATGCTTTGTTTGAACTGAAACTAGTTAGAAACTAAAATTCGAATTTTGAATTTCTTTCAAAAAGTTCCAAGTGGTTACAAGTGTATTATGAGTAAGGCTTTTGTTTCTGAACTTGTCTCCTTTGTTACTGCAGTATGCTAGCCTATTTATAAGCATTGAAGTGCTTAAAATCTAAGCTAGAAAGCAATAAGTGCTTTTGCTAGAATCTTGACTTTTCCACATATGTAGCTTGGCATTTAAGCCACTATGGCTTGATTTTCTTCTCTTCCTCTGCTGTACTTTGTTTTGAGACAGAGTTGAATGAGTCATATTGATGAGTCATGCTTGGAATACAAGCTATCCATTATCCTTTCATCTTTCCTTTTAATTTAATCTTAAAATAAGAAAAAATCAAGCAAAAATGGATGAAAAATGTTATGGGCTTAGTATTGGTCGTGGGAGGCCCATAATATCATGGAAATGATGTTTGAACCATGAAAACTTGGCCCCATTTGGAAAAAATGCATTTTTGAGCAATGTTGGTTTTATGCATTTTCCAAAATTTAGCCAACTTCAACAAGGTGTAAATCCCTCAATTTTTGTCATATGAAGGAGATCTTGAACTTTTTGGAAACCTCAAAGAGTCCTCTAACCAATGCCTTTGGTCTCATGTCAAAATGATTTTTGATGCTCCTTGTGTGTCCTTTTGAAAAAAGTGTCTTTTTGTGGACTTTGAAAATGACCTGTAATGTCTTTGATCATATTTTTCAAATGGTGAATCCAATGACCATGGTATCAATGGAATTTGAAAGATAATTGAATTTCCTTCAAAATAAGCTTTGGTTTGAATTTTTTGGATGAAGGATGAGAGAGTTATGATCAGTCAAAGTTGAGTTGACTTTTCAGGCAAAAACCCTAATTTTGAATCTTAGGGTTTTGTTGATTTTTGATCTTTCCTTGATGAATTATGATCATCCAATGATCAAATGATGAATCCTTTGACAAAATATGGACTTTGACAAAAATTTCATTTTTGACTGTCTGTTGACTTTTTTGGTTAAACGGGTCGTCTGTTGACTGTTTGAGCTGCTGACGGTGCGTCTGAGTGAATTGAAGTTTGAAAATTTGTATGATGGTACTTTGAGATATATGGATGTGTATGAAATCCATTTGAGCTCTCAAAAACTTGTTTCTCCTGTAAAAACAAGAAAACCCTAGTCAGGGACTGTTTATGTAGGAGACAGTTAAGCGTACCTGATTTTTGTGCAGTGTTGAGTCTCTGCTAATCGCGTGATATTCAGAAGACTTCTAGAACAAAAATCTTGGAATTTTGAATTGTGAAAGATTGATTTGATTGATGGTACAAAACACTGAGAATTGTACTGCCAGCAGTTTGGCTGTCGACTGACTGTCCAGGTATTGATGTAGCAGTTAGAGTGAAAAATCAACAGTCAAAGTTAATTTTCTTTTTTGTTGTTTTTGTTTTATGTGAAAAATGAAAGTTATTTACATGACTTGTTAGAAACACAGACATAATAAATAACTAATATATACTGTTACCAGTACAGTCTGAGTTTCCTGATTCTGCGCCTGCAAAAAAGATTTAACTCTGTACCAATTGTGTCAGTACTATTTATATGTAAATAAATAAATAGCATGTGTGAAGTAATAAACAGTATTTGGCGTTTGCGTAAGAATAAATTCAACTGCAAGCCAAATTACTGTATAAGAAAAATTCTAAAAACTAAGTATTTCATATGTCAGGATATTTGTTGAAATAAAAATCCATGATTATATGAGACTCTTAATTTTCAGATTGGAGTTTTCTTGAAAAAAGATGCGGGAAAATTTTGGGGTGTAACAGTTGCCCCTATTCAATCTTAAATCTGAAGAGATTGTCTGAAATCTGAAGGTAGAAGATGATTGAATATTTATATGCCCTGAAAATTTGCACTTACCTTGATCAGAAGAGATGTTGGAAGTTGCATTTGAATGTCGTCTGCAAAATGTTGTTGGCAGATTGAAACATTACCTGAGATGGGCTTTCAGATGCCACCTGGTAAATGTGTTGATGGTTTGTTCATCAGGATGAATCCATTGATTATATCTTGATGAAGGATTTGAAAGTCTTTGTGTTGACTGTTTCGGAACCGTCCAAGGTTACCGCTTTAAGTCTAGGAGGATGATTGCTACGGAACTTGTCCAAAGTTTTTCCTGCTTTAGATTTTGAAAGTTGATCATTGTGGAACCGTTTGAGGTATCAGCTTTAGATCTTTGATGTTAGATCATTCTTGAACCGTCTGAGGTATCAACTTTAGATCTGCAATGTTAGATCGTTCTGGAACCGTCTGAGGTATCGCTTTAGATCTGCAACGTTAGATCGTTTTGGAACCGTCTGAGGTATCGCTTTAGATCTGTGATGCTAGATCGTTTTGGAACCGTCTGAGGTATCTCTTTAGATCTGCAATGTTAGATCATTTTTGGAACCGTCTGAGGTATCGCTTTAGATCTGTGATGCTAGATCATTCTGGAACCGTCTGAGGTATCGCTTTAGATCTGTAATGCTAGATCGTTCTGGAACCGTCTGAGGTATCACTCTAGATCTGTGATGCTAGATCGTTTTTGGAACCGTCTGAGGTATCAACTTTATATCTGCGATGTTAGATCGTTTTGGAACCGTCTGAGGTATCGACTTTGATCTGCAATGTCTGTTTTTGAGTCGGTAAGTGATCAGAATGAATCTTTGGCTTGATTATATCTGAGAGAACTGTTCATGGAATTCAGGTGAACACTGCATGTGATTGAGAACATCTTTGTTGAAGATATCCGTCTACCTGAAAAATCAAGTCAGTGATATGTAATGTTTATGATGCATGTAAATGTGAGATATTCCCGGAGAAATATGCATGTTATGTTGTGTATGAATATGCGTATGAATATGCGCATGATGCATGATGTATGAATGTGAATATGATGTATGAATGTGAATATGTGATGTATGAATGTGAGATGTCGAGCTTCTATTTGGGAAAATAAATTTCCGCCAGTCATCTGGATATGACTATATTGTGATCGTTGATGATCTTTTGTCTTGTTTGAGTACCCTTGGCTGGGGAAATTCTTTGAGAACCCTGGTATTCTGTTGAAGGATCTTTGAATATCTCTTGAGAATGAAAGGTAGCTGGAAGTTCTGATGCCCTTTCAAATGGGAATGAGGAAGATGCATAATCCTCCGATGCACTATCTGACCAAGTCCGGGTGCGGGGATCACCTTCTGAAGATAGTAATCTGGAACAACCCTGCTGGGGGATAAGACTTCTTTTGAAGAGAAAATCTTTTTGAGGACTTTGCTGAGAAATGCGTTTCTCTTGGGGATTTTCTTCTGATGGGATGATGTCCAGATAATTGGGACATTTCTTGAATGCTATTCCTGTTTTTCCTGGTAAACATCAATCATATTCAAATGCACATGTTCATTCAAAATTATCATTGGGACGTTTACGTATTTAAAACAGAAAAAAGTGAAAATAGTGATTTTTGAGCCTAAGCTGCATTGATTTTTGAAAAAGAGCCATGATAGGCTGGTTAGCACAGGGAGACAACAATCCTAGAAGTAGGAAATTGTCAGAAAGTTTTGGAAAATATTTATAAAGATAAATAGCTATGTGAAAACAATCCAGTCAAGTTTCAACTCTGCTATTGCCAATCTGTCCTCGAGCATCTCATCCCTCACTTGTTGGAAGAAAGTGATTGGACTTATCGGTGTCTTTGAGGTGTTGAATCTTGATGGTGAGTAGGCAGCTGAACGGAACATAGTTGTATGCTTCATTCCCTAACTTTTGCCTAGGCTGCCCTTTCAGGTTTTCAGCCTACCGGGATAGTATTTGTTTAGTCTCTAACTTTTGCCTGGACCGCCCTTTCGGGTTTTCAATCCACCGAGACGCTCATTTTTTTTTTTTGCCTAAGTTGCCCTTTCAGGTTTTCAACTTAGCGAGCTGTTTTTTTTCTTTTTAAGAGAAGTATTTTTTGACTATGTCAGCATTCACAGGGTGTGGGAAATCCTCGCCATCCATGGTGGTAAGCAACATGGCGCCGCCGGAGAATATTTTCTTGATTATGAATGGTCCCTCGTAGGTGGGAGTCCATTTGCCTCTGGGATCACCTTGTGGTAAGATGATGCGTTTGACAACCAAGCCACCAGTTTGGTATGCTTGACTTTTGACTTTTTTGTTGAAGGCTTTGATCATACGCTTTTGGTATAGCTGACCATGACAAATAGCTGCGAGCCTTTTCTCATCAATCAAGTTTATCTGGTCCAACCGTGTTTGAATCCAATCGTCTTCGTCTAGATTGGCTTCTTTCATAATCCTTAGGGAAGGAATCTGAATTTCAATTGGAAGAACTGCCTCCATACCATAGACTAAGGAGAATGGAGTTGCCCCTGTGGAAGTACGCGCAGATGTGCGATAACCATGAAGAGCAAAAGGTAACATCTCATGCCAGTCTTTGTAAGTTACTGTCATTTTTTGTATGATTTTCTTGATGTTCTTGTTGGCAGCTTCCACCGCGCCATTCATCTTTGGTCGATATGGAGAAGAATTATGATGTTTGATCTTGAACTGTGTGCAAAGTTCAGTAATCATCCTGTTGTTTAGATTTGTGCCATTGTCCGTGATAATCCGTTCAGGGATGCCGTACCGACAAATGAGATTGTATTTGATGAACCGGGCCACCACATTCTTGGTAACAGAAGCAAATGAAGCTGCTTCTACCCACTTTGTGAAGTAGTCAATAGCGACCAGGATAAAGCGATGTCCGTTGGAGGCAGTAGGTTTGATTTCTCCAATCATATCAATACCCCACATTGCAAAAGGCCAAGGAGCCGTCAGGACGCTTAATGGAACTAGAGGTACATGTACTTTGTCAGCGTATATCTGGCATTTGTGACATGTTCGGGAGTGATGATGGCAGTCTGTTTCCATGGTAGACCAGTAATAACCTGCTCTCAGGATCTTTTTAGCCATTGTATGGCCACTGGAATGAGTACCGAAGGCACCATTGTGTATTTCTTCCATGATCTGTTCTGCTTCCTTCTTGTTTACACAGCGAAGTAAAGTCGAGTCATGGTTGCGTTTGTATAGGGTTCCATTGCTTAGAAAGAATTTGGCAGCAAATCTCCTTAGAAACTTTCTGTCGTTAATGGATGCCCCTTCAGGGTACTCCTGAGCTTCGAGATATCTTTTTACTTCATGGAACCATGGTTTTTCCTCGGTTCCTTCGGTATTGATCTCATTGCAATAGGATGGTTCATCTTGCCTGTAAATGGTGATCATAGGCGCCTCGTTGTCCCACCTGACTTTGAACATGGATGACATGGTAGCTAAAGCATCAGCTAGTTGATTTTCCTCGCGTGGGATGTGTTCGAAAGTGATTTCTTCGAAGTAAAGAATCAAACTCAGCACATATTCTTTGTAAGGAATTAGATTCGGGTGCTTCGTGTCCCATTCCCCTTTGACTTGGTAGATTACCAAGGCCGAGTCTCCGTAGACTTCCAGGAATTTGATTCTTAGATCGATTGCAGCTTTGAGACCCAGAATACATGCTTCGTATTCGGCTATATTGTTAGTGCAATTGAAGCATAATCTGGCAGTAAACGGTGTGTAACTTCCTGCGGGGGAAATGATCACAGCTCCGATGCCATTGCCAAGTGCATTAGAAGCTCCGTCAAAAACCATAGTCCACCGGGATCCTGGCTCGGGTCCTTCTTCTGGTCCTGGTTGTTTGTAGTCATTGACTAGCATAATGTCTTCGTCTAGGAAGTCAAAGTTCAATGCTTGATAATCATCCACTGCTTGATGAGCCAGATGATCAGCTACCACACTTCCTTTGATTGCTTTTTGTGAAGTGTATTGAATGTCATATTCTGTTAAGATCATTTGCCATCTCGCTATTCTTCCAGAGAGAGCAGGTTTTTCGAACACGTATTTGATGGGATCCATCTTGGAGATTAGGAAAGTGGTATGATTTAGCATGTACTGTCTTAGCCGGCGAGCTGCCCAAGCTAAGGCACATCAAGTTTTTTCGAGTAGTGAGTATCTTGTTTCACAATCGGTAAA